>NW_007245709.1:204704-279704 GCF_000164805.1 Carlito syrichta
TTGGAGTCTCACTCTGTCGCCCAGACTGGAGTGCAATGGCTGCCCCCGGCCACCGCAGCCACAACCTGCTGGGCTACGGCAATCCTGCCACCTCTGCTTTCCAAGTAGCTGGAACTACAGGCGCATGCTACCATGCCTGGCTAATTTTTGATTTATTGTAGAAATGAAGTCTCGCCAAGTTACCCGGGCGGGTCTCAAACCCATGGGCTCAGGCAATCCACTCACCTCAGCCTCCCAAGGCACGGGATTACAGGCTGAGCCACTGAGCCCGGCTAGGTTTATTCTTAACAATAGCGCTACTGAGACAGAGGGGAGAGAATTGCCTGAGCCCAGGGGTTCGAGACCAGCCTGGGCAACTTGGCAAGACCTCATCTCTACATTTAAAAAAAAAAAAAAGTTAGACGGGTGTGGTGGCACATGCTTGTAATTATAGCTACTTGGAAGGCTGAGGTAGTAGGATCACATGAGCCCAGGAGGTCGAGGATGCAGTAGCCAGGAGCATGCCACTGCATTCCAGCCTGGGTGTCAGAGTGTAACTCCAACTTACACACACACACACACACACACACACACACACACACACACAATAGCACTACTATTAAAAAGTGTATTTGCTAAGTAGTTATTATGTGTCACTTTTGATACTGGACTTTTAACATCTTCTAGTTCATTTGGTACTAACTATATTAATGCTAACAGTAATTCCTATGACGTAGACATAGTTCTCTCCATTTTACCTCCAAGGAAACTGAGGGACTTGGGGAAGTTAAGAAGTTTGACCACTACTAGTAAGTGGCAAGGCTAGGATTTGAACTGAAAAGGTTCATACTCCAAAGCTTGCACTTTTAGTCATTATACTGCTTCCTATCTACCATTTTCTTGCAGCATTTTAGGAGTGAATTATATCCTTTATGAGCATACCTTCTTGCGTGAACATTCCAAATTAAATTAGCTTCTTGTTCAAATTTTGCACACTGCTGTACAGAGCCCTTAGGCCCAAAGTTTTCATCTCTGTTGGCTTCCTTTTACTTTTTCTCTAAAACTTTCTGAGCATCTTTACCACTTGCTGTTTTGTTTTATCCACCGAGGTTTCAGGTTTTATAGTTGTATCTGAGTATTTTTCTCCTTTTCTTCCTTCCAAAAAAATTATTTTAAAGGCTTCTTGATGATGTTGGCAAATTAGGAACATTCCTTCTTAGCTTCATGAAAAACACTTCTTCTATTGTCCTTTTTCTCTTGGAGTCTCCAAAATGAACTTTAGCACTATCTTTGCATCTACCTGTTGACTCTTTATACCCTTATATCCTATTTTTCCTTCTCTTCACTTTTAAAAGGGGATGAATATCAACCATATCCTCCCACTATGCCCAAGTTCTTGAATTTTATACCTAGATGGAACTTACAATAATATCCAGTTCTGGTGGCACATTAGAACCACCTGGTATGGAAAACAATTGTTATTTTTCAGGTCCCATCTCAGATCAGTTGAATCAGGGTCTCTTGGGATAGGTCCTAGACATCAACAATATTTTCAGACACACCAGTGTTTTAAAATTTCTAATGTGCCACCACAGTAGGATCCACAGCATTGTGAGATTTGTCTGGCAATCACATTCATTTCCACTCGAATGAACAGAAGTGGGTACATTTTATGAGTCTTGGCAGACTCCACGTCACACTAAGATTCATGCTGAAGGAAGACAATGTGCCTATTACTTAGCTTGGCTACAGCTTTGTTCACAGAAATGAACAAGTTTCATGAGAATTTTTTCTGACTACAGTTATTAACAGCATTGCGCCTACCTCCTAAGGTCTGAGAATACTCCTAGAGCTTTGTAGTACCTTTGGAATCACCCTCCATGGAGAGCCCAGCACCTTTGATATACTTCCAATTGCACGCTCTTCTTTCTGTCTCTCTTGGCACGTATTATTTTGCTGACTCTTCACTTGGCATTTATTTTCCCTTACACTTTCAACATTTAAAAAAAAAAATTCCTTCTAAGAAGACCTCCTTCTACCTTTGTTTGAATATAGGTCAGAGAAACAACTTTAAATCTATCATCTTCTTTAGCAGGAAACAGATTGGCATTTAGGGTAGGCCCTAAGTGACCCCTTTCTTACTTTTTAGTTGAGAAGAAAAACAAAGGTAAAGAGAACCAGCAGTCATGGTTATAAATAGTCATCAATATTCAGGAGTCTCAGGGAAAGCATCTTAAGGAAGGTAGGCATTGAACTGAACCTTTCACAATAAAGTAGAAAGGCCACTGCTGGGAACAACATCAGTGAAGGTGTGTTAATGGCATTTCATTAGGAGAATGTATCCCAGGGAGATTATGAGATTTGGGGAAGATTTAGATGGAGTGGCATTTATTAGGAGAGAGAAATACTCTCTCCTAATAGTAGGCTAGTAATCAGAATTCCACCCACCCCAACCCCTATGTTCAAATCAATTATTGGACTATAAACTGTAAAGGCCAAACACTGTTTCCCATGTGTTCCTGTGCTTAGCATAGTGCCTAACCAAAGGTTGTCATATAAATATATCCATGGAATGAATAAATTCTTCTCAATCTCATGATGGTATCATAAGTTATTTTAGTAGTTAGGTGAAATTTATGGGCTCCTTTCTAGAAAAATGCAAATAAATGCAGATGTGTACAGACACACACACACGCACACACACACACACATACACACACACACACACAGTATCCCATTTAATTGCAGGGGATTCAAGGACTCTCTGTAATGTATTCAGGGTATACTTGGTAGATTGAAGATGTGTGACACATGCTCATGTCTTAAAATTATTTGGTCTCTTTCCCATGCTTTCACCTTATGAAAAACTATTCCATTAAGTTTTGCTGGCCAGAGAAAAATACTCTAGAAAAGGAATTATGGGTAGACTTTGTTGTGAAGGGTAATGTCTATCTTGTGAATACTGTGCAGTGTCTGCGCTAGGCAGTTTTTTCAGCCCAATTTATTCCCATGATCCTAACACACAACTAAGTCACGTGGTTTTGAAATACTGATGAATATATTAATATTTTACAGAGAACATTTCTCAATAAAATCTTAACATTATCGCACAATAACATGAAGTTACCTCATGCAGTTAAAAGAAAAATAGAGTCACCACAAATTAAGCCAAAAGGCATAGTGTTTCCAACATTTTTCTTTTACTTTCTCTGAGGTATTGGCCAAGATAATCTTCAGTTAAACACGGGCAGTAACACAATAGGAAGATGATATCTACCTACCTATTCAAAAACTTTTCAGTACTCTAATACAAACTATGACTTAATAGTATTTTGACTAAGAGAAAGTGAAAGAAGGGAAGGTGTTCTTATGAAAGAAAATTTTGATATTGGTGTCTACGGGGATTTTTCTGGCTCATACTTTCCCTTCCCAAACTCTGTTGTCATGTTTTTTTATAGTCACTTCTTAAGTATCTGCACTTAACAACCAATTTGAATCATATTCCTCAAACAGATTTTTCCTATTTTTCTCTGATTTTCTTTGAGTTCCTTGTGCAACCGCACCAATCAGATATTGTGGAAAGAGGAGAACAAGTTGCAAGGGAAGGTGGCTTGTTGTGGTCATCATTGTTTTCCATCCTTGCTACTCAGGTGTCTGGGAAGTTTTTAGACCACTACCATCAGTAGTAGCCACCTGTACAAGGTGAGGAATTCAATGGGTCTATTTAGAGTGGACATGAAAATTTTTTTTTAATTTCTTAACTCATCAGTCAGTTCTGAGATTTTTCTGGGCATCTACCTCTAATAATAATTTCCAAAGCATCAGCAACCAGTTTTTTCCGGCTAAGCAGGTGTGTTGTCTTTCTAGAGCAGTTGTTCTCAGTGTGAAATGGATTTTCTGATGCCTAGTCTCTGCTATATATACATCATTTCAACTGATCTTTAAAGCAACCCTAGGAGGTTGTCCCTGTTTAATAAGCGAAAACCAAAAGGTTCAACTATGTTATTTTATTCTCTCAGAGTTACTTACCTATTAAGTGGTGACCCTGAAATATGAGTCCAAGGCAATTTGATTCTAAAGGTACTTTGCAACACTATACCTCTACTAAAGAATTTTTACACTAACACCCTACCTCCCCTTTCTAACTGCTTCTTTGACATAAGTGCCCACCTCAGTGAGAGGGAAATTCAGTGGGCATTGTTATCAGCCTCCCTGGAGTTGGAAACAAAATATAAATAAAATAATATGGAAGGGCCACTCTTTTGCACATAAGTTGTTTTGCCATTAACATTAGCAGATTTATTAATCCTAGCAGGCATACATGATCAAATATATCAAAGAGTACATTCATATTGTTTGCCAATAGAAAAGTAATATGTATTTTTTAGAAGTGACCTACTTGACCCATTCTTTAGTAATCCAGGGATATTGGGTTGTTCTACTAATTGGTGGAATTACATGTCTTATCAACATGGCCCCAGGAGAGCAGGAGTGACCTTGTGTTTTCTATGCATGTGGCTTGGGTCAGAAGTTGTGAGGAAGCAACTTCATTTTTGACCTTTGGGAATTTCATGTGACTATAACTTTAAAAACTCTAATGGCAGCAATATTTTTCCAGTATAACATGTAGATTGAGCATTTGATATTTAAGCTTGTGAAAATAAAATTTGGACTTAAAAAATAAGTATACATTTTTGTAACTCTCTAGATTCACCTTCTCTAGCACTCACCTTCATTTTGCAAAACTGAAGATTTATTAAGCAAGTATTTGTGTCAAGCACTATGCTGAACAGTTTTCTATATATTATATTTCACCCTCTCAACAGTCCTATGGCTTTTTTAGAAAGGATCTTACCAGTAGGCAGAACAGAGTGGTATGATTGCTCTTATAATGAAGTGATTTTTTCTATCAAAATCGGTTTTAAATATTACACTTATGACTTTTGTTATCCTTCCTTTCAAGAAAGGATAAGTGCTACTTACAAGAAGCTTGGTTTAATCATATCAGGTGAGTCAAAATCTATTTTTTAAACTGTTAAAACTGATAGAAGGAGTTTAGATGCAGAAGGCCTTCATGCTAAGACAATCCTACAGCCCAAGAATAAGTCCAAAGGACATCTTAAGTTTTAAATCTAAATTCAAATGTAAATTTCCACCAACCAGAACTCAATTTCAGTGTTGATCATAGGAAGAGAGATGTTTCTAATTAACTAACTTTAAAGCCCTATCTTAATCACTTAGGGCATTCTTGTGCACATCTGTGCTGCAGGAGTAACTGGATTACCTCCATGGTGTGTGTGTCTGGGTGTGCGTGTGTGTTTAAAGCAATGCTATAACTCTATCCAAATGGATTCAGCACTGCTTTAAAGTTTAGAAGCAAATGTGTACTTAGTAACATAGTTTAAAACTTGAAACCCCCTTCTACCTTATGTGTTCTTCTCTTATAAATTGGACTTGTTTGTGGAGGACAGCCATTTCAAATACTGTGACACATACATCCCAGAACTTCTTCCCTCTTATTTTAAGTAAGTAACCTAAATGAGCACCAGAACCAGGGCCTCTCATGTGGTTTTGCTTCCTCTTACAATGACTTCGGTGTCTTTCCATTCGTCTAATTTTTATAAAATTGTGCCCAGAATAAATGGCGGTGCCAGTAAAGGAAACTGAGTCCTAGGAGTAATTTTTCATTAGGGTAAATAAGGTGATATGATAAACAAGTAAAACCTGATGTGACAACGTGGCATAAAGCTGTGATACAAAATGTTTGATTCTATTCCTATGAATGTTTTCGAAGGCTTCTATGCCTTTTGCCTGTCTTGTGTGTGTATATATACTTATCAGTGGAAACATAATTCATACTCAGCTATTTATTTCTATCAATGAATGACCAGATGACTCTTGCCTATCTTGGGAGATAATCATTTTGCCTATTCAGTAACTCCAAGAGACATTAGGTATAACAAACTAAAGCAGGATGATCACCTCTAGCTCAAGTAAGAAACACACAACTGCCTTTCTTTGCTTTGTAAAGTTGGCAGAGGTGCACAAATGCCTTTATTCTTATTCTTTAATTGAAATAGTTTTTGTACTTTCCCTACTAACACATGCTCATTGTGGAAAACTATGACAAATCAGACAAAATAAACAAAGAATGCTTACAAATCAATTTTTACCACCCACCACTTGCTGCTTGGAGATTGGATGATGGTGATGAGGATAAAAGGCCAATGTTTATTTAAGTGCGTATTCTTGGCTGGACACTGTGCTAAATGCTTTACATAAATTAGCTTATTCAGTCCTCCCCACAACCCACTGATGTCAGTAATAGCATTGATCTCCCTTTAAAGAAGAGGAAACTGAAGCTCAGAGATGTTAAGTGAATTGCCTGAAGTCACACAGCCACTACATTACATAGTAGCAGAGCTAATTGAACCTGACAGCATGCCCTATTGATTTCTAAAAGTTAATTGATTAAGTCTTTATCTGTTGTATATGTTTCAAATATTTTTTACACTTTTAGAGGTTGCCCTTTAGTTGTATTTATGAGGTTTTTGATAAATTATTTTATTTTTACACAAATGAGTCTATACTTTTGTGGTTTCTACCTTTAGTGCCCTGTTTAAAAAGGCCTGTACTATTTCTAGATTATAATGTGGGAAGGAGAAAAATATACTAACAGTCCCAGAAGGAAATAACCACAAGCCAGAAAGTCATGGTTTCTGCCCAAGTTGTCATCAATGGGAAGAAAGAGAGATCTGAGAGTGTTTTTAAAGGCAACTATAGAAGAAAAATAAAGCTATTCCCTCATTATACCCTGTAGAGTTCAACCTGTTTAATAAACCAGTACATACATTTCTGTTCGTGCTTCTTCTCTGTACCCTCAATCTTCTGCAAACAGCGTCTGGACTGGGAAGAGGGGTCAGAGGAGAAGGGAATGGGGCTAGTTACATAGATGGTGCTGTTTGAGAGCCTCTCAGGTGTCAGATGCATTCTGTTGCTCAATAGCCAAATGTCAGTCTTTTGCATGGCACACAGACAGGTAAGTTCTTTTGAAACATTCTGTTGGAGACCTCACACACAGGGGTGTTATGAATGAAGCCCAATGATTTACGTCATAATACAGAATTACGTTCCTTGCTCCTACCCCAAAGGCAGCCTTCTTAGTCACAGTGCTTTCAGTATGGTACAAACCTGACTCGCCACCCCACTAGACCTGCAGGTGTATGAATGGAGTGGTAAAAATGGAGGTACTTCCATTGCTGCAGTTTCTCTTTGCCCTGCCATATGGCAACTTTGGCCACTCTCCTACCTTTAGAATCTCGAAATTAGGGGTATCACCATGATCTGTGCTTCATTTTTATGGGGGCATGCGGTAGGTTCTCCTGAGAACTCTTCTAGGTGTAGAATGAGGCAGATTTTGAGTTTCGGCAGCTTGGCAGTCAACCAGCTTGGGGAAAGAGATGCCAGACCCTCTTCTGGCTGACATCCCAATCTCTATAAGATTTGCAAGCCACACATCTACTCCTGTGAATTTCCTCCTCTCCAATCTCTAACCTTTTCTTATATGGGGAATTAGAAAGTAATGCAGTAAGAGTATTTTAAGGAGAATATTTCTATCTTTAGTAAGCCCTGCAGAAGTGTGTCAAGCAGCTCTGTTTGTCATTTGTAGGTATTAATCTTTGGCATCAGAATCTCAACAGAATTGCCAGGATGTTAGGGAAAGTGTCATTCCACAGCCTATGACATAGAATTATTCTGTGCTATAAAGATATCATGTGATAGAAAGATTCTAATTTTTTTCTTTCAAAATAGATTCTTATGTATCACAGATGCTTTCTGATTAGTGTATTACTTTTCTAATAGTAGCTCAAGCTATCAATAAGTTGATGTTCATTTCTTCTAGAAATATAACCCTATTGCAATAAAGTAAAAAAAATTATATCAAAAGAGTGCTCTATATTGCAAAGCTATTTCTATGTCACAGTGTGTAGTCCTTCAATGCAGTATTTTGTTTATCCTAGTGACAACAAATTCAAATTCAATATATCTAATAATACTGCATAGCAGGTCTTCATTCTCTTTTCTGTTGATGTGACAGTCACTCTTTAATGAAACCTTATTTTGTATACTATTTGCATTGTAGATCAGGAATGAAAAGCTGAGTTTGCTTAAGCAATAGCTGAGCTGTTTATACTTTTTATATTCTTCCATCAAGAAATAATTACCCTTCAACCAACCTTACTCTTTCCACTTCACATATGCAAACCACCTAAATAAAGCATACGCAAACTCCCAAATCTCAATCAGTATACAAAGCAATCAGGACCTAGAAAAGCATAGAACAGTGTATGTATATCCCTTTCCACATCCTCATACCAGGGCATTCATTCATTCAGCAACTGCATAGTGAGCATCTACTGTGGGCTATAAACCTGCTAAGGACAGAGTTGATTTTGCTCATGTATTTACCACAGGGAAGTAAATAATAAGATTTTTTTTTAACTTGCATTCTGTAACATTGAAATGTTTTTTCTGGTTTCAGAAAGATATTGTAACATGACTTTTGGTATCTCATTGGTTGTTGTCTGTAATTCTCTGTTGGAATACATCTACACGTAGATTGGTTTTAAATGGCCTTCAGCAGTTTACTGCAGGGCCATCTGGCCATTTGCTGTCTGTATTCCCAAACTAATAACTATTTCTAGAATAATCTGGCTTTTGACACCCCTATGATCAGTTATGCCATGGCATACTTTATTGAATATTAAATGTGTATAAATTAAGGCATGTATTGACAGTTCAGGTGATATACAAGAATACTTTAAGATGGCCCATGCCAACAAGATGTAAACACTCAATACACCTAAATGACACTTTTTTAAGTGTCAAAAAATTTTTAACACTTTTTAAGTGTCAAAAAAAAAATTTTTTTATATGACAACTCTGCTGAATAGTTACTTTTTCTAGGATAGTTATTATATGCTTAAAGGTATACAGTTTGCATTTATATCCAATTTCTTATTTACAGAGATGTTTATACATTTTTGTGGCTATGATCCACCATAATATTATTACAAACTGAATTGATGTAAGTCCCTCCTGAGATTATTTGCTGATATTTGTGAACTCACCTTTCAAAGAAAAATGTTTCAAGGTGGAAAGTAAAAACTCCTCTGCAAATAATGTTGAACTTCACAATAATATTCACCATATTTTGAAAGAAGACCATGGATTGTTGTGATCTTTAAAAAACCAACATACTATCTCTTTTAAACTAAGTTTAGACGAGGGAAATTCAGGCATATGATGTTAAAATATCTGATTTTCTTCTCATTCTTTTTCCTATAAGAGCAAATATTTGAGTGTGAATGGGCACTCTATAAATACCTGCTGTTTGCCTGATTGTTTAAATAAATATCTTAGAATTTAGAAAACCAGTGAGATCCTTTTTTTAAAGGAAGGATAAATCTTGAGTTAAACCTGTTTCCATCAACTCACTTTGGTACTTCTATAGCTCTTCTGAGGCATGCTAAACAGTGCATAAGAGTAAACTTATCTTCCTGATCCTTTCACAAAACCTTCTTCTCTGATATTTCCTATCTAATATCTAGTCCAGTTTTAGCAAGTCAGAAACGAACTCAGCTCACGACAGAAGTAAACACTCAAGAACTTCAGATACTGGGACTTCTGGTAGAGAAGATAAAGTTGGTTTAAAACAATTCATAGCATAAAAAATAAATTGATAACATGAGAAATAAAAAAGATACTATAAAAATTAGTGTATATATTTTAAAGGACTAAACAGTTTTTTGTATGTTCATCAAAATTAACTCAGTAGACATGTTAAAAATTAGACATTTTTGAAGAGAAAATCAGTAACCTAGAAATGAAAAAATAAAAAGAATATAACAGAATGGAAGAAGAGATTGGAATAGGAATGAGATGTTAAGATTTTAAAAGGTAAGAATCCAACCTATGTCTAATAGGAGTTCTACGAGAAAAAAAATTAAAGAAAATATAAGAGACAATATTCAAAGATTTCTGCACAGAATTTCATGAATATCATAGATTCTAAAGGTGATGTACATGTTTCATTTTTAAAGGTCAGAAAGTGTAAAAAACGTTTATATATAAAGTGAAATCCTCTTTCCCAGTTTACCCCTAAGACCTGTACCCTCCTCAGAGGCTACCACTGTCAAAATTTCTAGCATTTCTTATGTATTTCTTAATTTTTTTAAAAATGGGTTATTTATTGACTTCCTACTTTTGGAAATAATGTAGTTAACTCTCTTGTAATTTAAGCACACTGACACATACACACACACATTTTCGCTAACTCTATTTTTCTAATATGACTATTTCTCAACTTTTTGTTAAATAAATATCCTGTTATAGCATTATTACTATCAAAGAAGTGTTCCCTGCTGAGCCTCATTGTGTTATATGATTAGATTTCCTTCCCTAAACAACTCTTCATTTTTTCCTGGAGCTAATTATTATGTTGTCTTTATTTGCTTGGTTTCTGTGTCAGTATCACAAATCCATTCCCAAACTCTGTCACAGTCACTATATCTTTTCAATATCAGCCACATCAGGACCAGGACTCTTGTAATCCCAACACTATGGGAGGCCGAGATGAGAGGATTACTGGAGCCCTGGAATTTGAAACCAGCCTAGTACAAAAAATCCAAAAATTAGCCAGGTGTGGTGGCATGCCTGCAGTCATAGCTACTTGGGAGGCTGAAGCAGGAGGATCTTTTGAGCCCAGGAGGTTAAGTCTGCCGTGAGTTGGGATCATGCCACTGCAATCCAGCCTGGGCAACAGAGTGATTATAATAATAATCAGCCATATCGGGAAACCTGTCATTTCCATTTTCTTTTGCCCTTGGAAACCACCTCCTGGAGGCCTCAATTCTCTTGCTCCTGTTTGTTTTTCGTATGTTTTTTGGGCCCTTGGGTCAACTATGTCCTGGATTATATTTTTCTCTTCCTTGCTTTGCTTTCTCCTTTTTTTTTTTTTTTTTTTGAGTTGGAGTCTCACTCTGTCACCCAGACTGGAGTGCAATGGCCGCTCCCGGCCACTGCAGCCTCGACCTGCTGGGCTCCAGCGATCCTTCCGCCTCAGCCTTCCAAGTAGCTGGAACCACATGTGTGCGCTACCACACCCAGCTAATTTTAGATTTATTGTAGAGTTGAGGTCTTGCCAAGTTGCCCAGGCGAGTCTCGAACCCGTGGTCTCAAGCAATCTACTCACCTCAGCCTCCCAAAATGCCAGATTATGGGCTGAGCCACCGAGCCCGACTTGCTTTCTCCTTATAGCTGAGTATACCTACCTGTATCTCCTCAAGAAAGAGTACATAAGAGCTAAAATGTCTTAAAAATTTGCGTGTCTGAAAGTACCACATTTCAGTGATATTTGACTGAGTATTGACCTGTTACTGAAAATCATTTACCTCAAAAGTTTGAGATCATGTCCCATTGTTTTCTACTTTTTGAACTTCCATCTGAGAAATCTGTCTACATTCAATTTCTGTTCCCTTGTATGTGAGTACCCTTGCTGCCTCACATGAAAGTATTATGATCTTCTGATTTACCCCAAGTATTTGAAATTCTGTAATCATTCTACTTGAATTGAACTTTTGTTCCTTTCTTGTGCTGAGAATTTAGGCCTATCAGTACAAAGAATTTTCTTTTATTTTATCTTTTATTTTCTCCCCCACTATTTTCTCAGTATGCATTTTCTTCAAAACCTATAACCTTAGCTTGACCTAATTTTATCTTATCTCCTATTTTCCTTCTTTTTGTTTTTGTTCTGCTTTCTACAAGATTTTCTCAACTTTATCTTTCAGTCCTATTGATTTTTTTTTAGCTATGATTTTTTAACTACAAGTATTGTTCTTGAATGTTCTTTTTTATTGCGTCTTGTCTTTTTGCATCTTGTCTTTTCCACTATGGATGCAAAATCTTACCCCTGTGAATATTTATTACAGGATTTTTTAATTTAAGTCTTCTTCTGTTCACCACATGATCTCACTTTCTTCCCAGTTCCTTTTTTTTCCTGCTTGTTTGCCTCGCTATATTTATTTCATGTCAAGTTTATTTCCTCAAATGTCTGGTGCTTCCTGGCTGTCCCCTCACATTTGAGAGCGAGACCATGAAAGATGATTAGAAATTCTCTGTTCAGAGACAGGGCTAGTTCACCAGAGACCTTTCTCATAGGATGAACAGATTCACTTGTTTTGTTGTGGCATCCCCCACATATCAGTTTTGATAGGTCATTCCAGTTAGTGTCCAGAAAAAGTTTCCTAAGCAAAAGAAGGACAAACTTTAGTTGTCTAGGAGCCAAATGGGAGAAAGGTGCTGGAGAAACTTCACCAATGAATGGGTGCACTTTCACTTCATTTCCTTCCCCTCACCATTGGCCCAGCCTCATTTCTGGCTCAACCACTCCAGCTTAGAGGCATTCTTCCTGCTGTTGAGTGAGATAGCTGCCTGGCTGCGTGGGCTTGAGGAGGTTATCAGGTCATTTAATTCACTTTATATAGAATTGCCATCAGTTCTTCTGTTTTCAGTTCTGCTCTGCAGATGCACCTCCAAAGCCACCTGGAGTAATCAATTCCTGTGACTTTCTACACTTCTGTGGAGCACGTGAGCTGCTTCTTGGCCAATACCTCACACGCAAAGAAAATCACATGCACTTTTAGACACGTTCTGCCTCCTCTGCCCAAACACCACTCATCCATCTGCTCTCCGTCTTCTGAAATTTGGTTGGCATTCTTTTCTGCTTTTCCCAGTTTTTCTCCTTGTCCGTGTGAGTCTTTGCCTTTTAAAAATTCTTCTGTCATTATTTTAGTGGGGATTCAAAGACAGACGAATTGAACGTTGGTGTTCGCTCTACCGTGTTTGCTCCAGTCCATGCACACTGCAGCCAGAGTGTCTATTTAGACTCAGTCTGGCCCTAAACCTGTCAAAGGGCTGCAAAGCCCTTTACTTGTATCACTAAGGACAGAAAGGCCATATTTCTCAGGCCTCATCTCTTGTCTCTCCCCTCTCCCCACCTCCTCTTCTATCTCCACCCAGTCAGTGCTCTGACCATACTTTGCTGAACCATGTTCTTTTTTGCCCTGGGCCCTTTGCATATGCCGCTACTCTTAGCATAACCCAACTCTCACTCTCACACCTGGCTAACTTCTAATCATCATGGATTAGCTTAAGATCACCTTCTCTAGAGAGCCTTCCCTGATGCTAGCCTCCTCTCCAGAGCTGGGTTCTCTTACCTTTACACCTAGTTTTTTCCTGATTGAAGCACCTACTGCACTGTGTGTTCCATGAGGGCATCTTAGCTAATTTGCCTGGCACACAGTAGGCACTCCAATTTTTGTTGAATGGTGAATGAATGTTTCTTTCACTGAACCATTTTTACTTAGTGTTTTCCTTCAAGCCTTGCTTATATTCTAGTAATTTGCCCAGCATGTCAGATAGTCCTAATTTATCCATCTGCTTTATTTTTACTCCCCTTTTCCAAATTTAAAAATACCAGAAAGTCTAGAAAACCTGAAGTAAGTAGAAGTGTTCACTTAAAGGTTTTATTTCAAATGTAAAACTAACAATATTGTATCTTTTAATATTTGTTCTAGATAAAGTCAGTTTCTGTGGCTTACAAATTAGATAGCAATATAATTAGAATTTGAAGTGAATCAATACTTGGTGTCCTAGCAGTTAATGTGAGAGCCAAAAAATGGGGGGACAGTTGTGCTGGAAGTTGGATTTACTGGTAATTTTGATTTATTCAGGTTGTGGATAGGCAAATGAAAAAGAAAAAAAGACTGGATTTTTGATGTCCATCTGTTCATGCTTCAAAGATCTGGAAACTGAAGTTTTAAATTTTCTGGTTTTATTTTCCTGGTTTATACAGTTTTAAGAAGGAAAAAAGACAGAACGTCTCAGTTAGAAAAATTTGAAGGAATAAAAGTAAAGACAAGGAAAAGTGAAAGACATAAAAAGTTACCATAGGAAAGAAATCATAGAAAGGGAGGAAGATAAAAGGGAGGAAGATATTTGTTTAATTTATAACATTGGACCTTTCAACAATTAATTTGCCTCTAAGCATCAGTACAAATTTTTGATTCGTATACAAATGAAAATAAGGCAAATTAAAAATGCCTGCCTTAAGTGGATTGCTAAAGTGTAACTTGTAAGAAGTAATAAGAAAAATATGTCATGAAGAAGGCATGGCTGTGTCTCTGGTTTATAAAGTAGGCTCAACTATGAGAGAGCCAGTGGAATCTTGGACTAGAGTTTTTAGAGGAGGTAGTAGAGTGTCCCTCTAGTAACAATGAAATATAACTATTATATTTACCATTATTATCAATAATAATAAAAATAGTAGTATCTGGAACGCGTGGAGGGACGAGGCAGAGCCGCCGAACTGCCGCCAGTTTCTTCCGTCCACGTAGCCCATCGCGTCGCCAGCCAACCCAGCATTCACTACCAGCATGGGAGTGCAGGTAGAGAACATCTCCCCAGGAGACGGGCACACCTTCCGGAAGCACGGCCAAACCTGCGTGGTTCACTACACCGGGATGCCTGAAGATGGAAAGAAATTTGATTCCTCCCGGGACAGGAACAAGCCCTTTAAGTTTATGCTGGGCAAGCAGGAGGTGATCAGAGGCAGGGAAGAAGGGGTTGCCCAGATGAGTGTGGGTCAGAGACCCAAATTGACTATATCTCCAGACTATGCCTATGGTGCCACTGGGCACCCTGGCATCATCCCACCACAGGCCACTCTCATCTTCAATGTGGAACTTCTAAAACTGGAATGCCAGGAATGGCCTCCTCCCCGAGCTCCCTGTTCTTGGGTCTGCCATGGAGGGATCTGGTGCCTCCAACCGCGTGCACATAATCGGCAGGGAGCTCTTCCTGGTGTCCCCACACTCTGTATAGACATCTTCACCCACTGAATGTGTCTGTCACTCCACTTTGCTTCCCACACCTCCCTCTCCTCCTCCCCTTCTCCTCCTATGTGTGTTTGCCTAAACTACATGCCATGAACCTCAATTACTCGTTTTGCTTTGTTTTGTTTTGGGGTAAAGATTCAGTTTTAGTCTTTTGGATCTACGTTTCAGGTTAAGTATACAGTCAAGTATTAGCAGCACAAGTGATGGGTTAACTTTAGAGTAGGAATTGGTGTTGGGAGGGGGTTGCAAGAATCTTTATTTTATTATTTTTTTGGATGAAATTTTTGTCTATTATATATTCTTGCTGCTGTGCTGCAAAGCCATAGCAGATTTGAGGTGCTGTTGAGGGCTGAATTATTCTCCAAATTGAGAGGTGTCCTTGGTTAAACTAAAAGCCCAACCCAAAACTGAAGTGGAAGGGGAGAGCCTTTGCCTCCACCAGCCCCACCCCATGCTCCCAAGACCCTCTGCCTTCTAAAAGCGAATCATTTTCACTGCAATGTTGGACACTACAGGTATCTGTCCCTGGGCCAGCAGGGATCTCTGAAGCCTTCTTCGTGGTCTGGCTTTTCTTTTTCATCCTGTGGTTTTCTAATGAACTTTCAGGAATTTTGTAATCTCATAACTTTTCAAGCTCTACTACTTCCTAAATTTTAAGAACTTTAATTGAAAGTTTATATTGAAGGTGCTGTTTGTAGACTTAACACCCAGTGAAAGCCCAGCCTTCATGAAAAGTCCTTGAATGTTCTCTTAGGAAAATGATGCTGGTCATTGCAGCTTCAGCATCTCCCGTTTGTGATGCTTGACTCTTCTGCTGATTTCAGCATTTCCTGGCTTCTCCTCCCTTGGCCCATTCTCACCCCTTGGCTGTCCTGTGTAGTGACTTGGTGAGATAAATTGTTGCTGCCCCCCCACCCCTGTCACCACATGAGTTTCAAGTTTTATTATTGCAATCAAAGTGCTTTATGCTGACTTTTCTCAAAAAAAAAAAATTGTAGTATCGGAATTCTTAACTATATGCAAAACAATATGGAAACATGATTCTGCAAGTCAACATTATCATTATCTCCATTTTGCAGGTGAAATAACTGGTACTTATAGAAAAGATTCTTCTCAAGTCAGCAAAAAAGTGGCAGAGCCCTGAATTTGAAAACAAACAATATAACTCAACCCCTTTATGCCATTTTGCCTCTTAATAATAATTATAAGAAAATCATTAGACTTGATTAAATGCTTGATGCTTACTTCTATGAGAAGTCCAGGGATGACCTCTATTCTCTCTTTTTTTTCTTTCTTGTTTTGAGTTAGAGTCTCACTCTGTCATCCAGACTGAAATGCAGTGGCATGTTCATGGTCATCGCAGCCTCGACCTGCTGGACTCAGGCGATCCTTACTGCAGGTGTGCACCACCATACCCAGCTAATTTTTTTTTTATTTACTGTAGAGATGAGGTCTCGCCAAGTTGCCTAGACTGGTCTCAAACTCTCGGACTCAGGCAATCCACCCACCTCAGCCTCTCAAAGTGCTGGGATTACAGGCTGAGTCACCAAGCCTGGCCTACCTCTATTCTCATTATGAGAAAACTAAGGTTTAGAAAGATTTTTTACAACCAAATCTTTGAGAAAAACTCCATTCCTCACACTCAAATTTCTGTTCTTTTTTATTTATCTTAATTTTTTTTACAAAGTAACATTTTGGCTTCAGAATAAAGTTCACACATATTTTCTCCTTTTTATTTCCCAAATTCTCACATAATTTTGATAGTGAGTTTGTTCTTTTAAAATACTCTTTTGTCACTGTCAGTGTAAATATAGTACACCAGACTCTCTTTTTCCTTATACTCTATTCAGCAAATTTTACCCATTATGATGTTGTCCCTTTCCCCTTTTTCCCACTGTAGTATCCAGTAAAATCATTTTGTGCTCCAAAGGAGACTCTCCAATTGGAAACACTATCCTAAAGGAATTATTATATTTGTTTGGAAAAAAGAAAGTGATCCTTTCTTCAATACCAGTACATTTTCCCATCCCATTTTCAACCTTCAAGTAATGACTTCCTCCCAAAATCATGGAATAGAACACATGATTAGAGACCATTTCTAGGGTTTCCATCAATGCTTTATCAATGCTGTGGGAGACATTTGATTCCCAAAGTAGTGAGACCACCTACGTGTTAACAAGGTAAATTCTTACACAGAAAATAGAGCATATGACATGTGAAACAGCAATTTCTTCTTTTTTGAAAGAAATTACACTGGATCCACATTATAGAAATTTTTTATTTTTATATGCCATCATCAAATTAAGGGAAGTGAGTAGATAGAAGACTTTGAAACTTTCTTCTGAGTTACAAATAGAAAAAAATGATGAACAAAGTATTAAGCTTGAAAAAAGTTAGATCATTTGGATGATGGAGTCAGTGAACACCGTTTAGTTTAAAGATGATACGGATAACTTACAATTTCAAGGGCGAAGAGACTCAAATCAGTATGTATGATGTTGCTACACAATACTAAAAGCTTCATAAATACTGATACAACCAATATTTTTAAAATATTTGTTGTTTGATTTAATATAGTGACTGACTAGGAATGTAGTGTTACCCAAGGTAACTTTAGGAATCACCTTGCAAGTCTGGTTATTACATGGAGAATTAAGGAATGAACAATTTACTTAGATTTACTCATCCCCTACTACACCTCATGCCCAACGCATTCCCATTCATTCATTCTCTCTCTCTCTCTCTCTCTCTCTCTCTCTCTCTCAATGCTGTCAAGAAATTTGCAAAAGCAGATGTTACTGTCCCATTTTACAGATTAGGAAACTGAGGCTAAGAGAACTTAAGTGATTTGAATAAACTCGAGAACAGAGGAAATACCCATGTAATCCTGTATCTACCAACACAGCCTGTATTCTCCCCACTTGAACCTACCTGTTGCTCCGGTGGAGTAACTTAAGGTGGTTCACAGAGATTTCTTTATCAGCCCCTCCATATAATCTTCCTCACGGACTTACTGTGGTGCCTGTATATGTACCATTTGTGATTAGTTTCCTTGAATTAAGACATTGCCTCTTTTAAAAGGTGTGACACATGGAGCACAGAAGGAGATTAATGCATTGTGGTCGTTTATGCTGAGTTTCAACAAGACCAGTAGCAGAGAGCTGGGCACAATTCAGAGCTGCATCCGAAGCGGGGCTTAGTTTCAGACTAGGCTGCAGGGAGACCCATGGTAGCATTTGGGGGGTTGGTGTCAGGGGCAAACTGACAATAGTAGTCTAAGAACCTTAGGGAATTGGCCCCCAGTGGGCGGAGAGTGCTTAAAATTGGAGGTAGGAAAATAAAAATTCTCTGTTTGCAGTTTACCCTACGGCTTTGCCAAACTGTGTTGAGTTACTAGAGTAAACCTTGTGTAAACGAGAGGTTTGTTGTTGTTCTTAGAGAGCTCTTTTTGGGGGGGATTGGAGATCGTGAGAAGTGAGTGTACATATGTTAGCAAGGATGGCTCTGGGTTTGATCAACATTTGTTCTGGCAACTTGCAAGGTAGCTTTTCTTATTCTCATACATTCATAAGGACCTTAAATTTCTGCGTGGGAGGAATATATCCTAAAGGGATTTTATAAAATTGAATAAGACAAACTGCTCATACTAGTAGGCAGTTAAGTTAGCAATGTATACAATCTATCTAAAGCACTTTGAAATTAAGAGAGAATGAAGAATAGAGGTATAATGATTTAAGTTAAATAATACTAATTGTATAAACTGTGTTGCCAGAAGAGACCATGCAAGCAAATGGTATAAATGAGGTTATCTAGAAAGTGTTAGATTTTCAGAAATGACTCTTAGAAATGATGGTGGAAAATAAAAATAAAAAGGAATAGGCTTAACAGAACAGAACCAACTTTGCTTTATGATACTCCATATATCCCAGCCATTTAAATGACAGACATCAGAAACGATGTACCTTTTAAAGCAGAGGAGTGGTCGCCAAAGCTTCTCTTTTTAACAATGAAAGCTTCACTTTTCAATAGAAGATGCTGTCTTCACTAAGTGTCTCATCTCTGGGACTAAACATGGCTCAAAAGACTAGTCTCATAACCACTAATTTTCTTTCTGCTTCAGCATGCATTTCTCAGGCCAGTAAGTAAGGTTTTCTTTTTAATTTTTAACTGCAGGTCGTTTCTATGGATTCTGTCTTCCTCTTTTGTCACAAATTCTTCATAGTCCTAGCAAGATACTCTCTTGCCTGGTATCCTCTCACAGAGTGCTGTCAGTCTTTCATGTTGGCTTTAAAAGTTTGTACCATGGGAGGTAAAATTTGTTTCAGGCAACAGACACCGAGCATCTAAACAACATGGTCTCACCAGCCACAGAGGGGTTTGAGGCTTCTCCCTCAGAGTATTTGTGCTGTGTGCATGTGGATTGTGATTGGCTTGTCTGTGATTTGAGTTTATTCAAAAAGTGTTCTGCTAGAAGGTTCTTATTGAGACATCCTTCATAGACATGTGCCACCTATTTTATGAATATTAGCTCTTAGCCTTCATCAGTAAGGAAGTCATGCAGCCATACCACAACCAAACAACTAAGCATAAGTCTGCCTTTCTATTTAATGTTGTGGTCTCCAAACATCTAGTTTTAAATTATGACGAATTTCCTTGCCTGGGATTCCTTTTTTTAGTAAAGATAGTGTGGCAGGAGGTATAGGGGGTGTATGTGTACGCATGAGAATACTATATCAAGATTTTTACTTTTATACTTTATAGGCTTATATAAATCTGCTTACCATATAAGTGACATATTGGACACATGTGGACTAGCATAATTTTTTGATCATCTTTGATATTTGCTTATGTGGCTAAATTCGAAAAATGTTAATTTTATAATTAATTTCTAACACATTGTTTGGTAACAGTGAATAGTTTTTGTTGTAAATCATCCCAGGCCTTAGATCATTGAACTGCCAGAATGTGCCTTCACAGTTTTGGAAAATCTGCTTTTTTAAAAAAAACAGGATTTATTGAGAGGACAAGAAAGCTCCCACAGGAGGAGGGGACCTGAGGGGTTGCTCCCACAGTAGGAGGGGACCTGAGGGGGTTATTTTTGATTCCTGTTTTCTTTTCCCTCAATTTGGTTTCTATCCAGGAAGCCACAGAAGTTGATAAAAATTGTTAATACTTTTTCTATTGTCATCCTTATTGGCCTTGAACTTTATATCTTCTGTCACTTTTTTCACAGGTTCTACCAGTTTCTTTCAGACTTCACTTTGCTTATTGATATGTCACATTGGTGTGTGACCTCTGGTTTGTGTGTCACCATTTTCTCATGGGAATATATTTTCCCATTTCTTCTGCCATCTCTACCCTACACAATATGACACTACCCACTTGGCTGCCCATGCCTTTCTTACCCTGGCTGTGCACCTACTAGGGCCTCACATAGTATTTCCCAGAGTATCCTTTGTTGACCATTAATTCTTAAGGTACTTCCTGTGCAGGATTGAGATAGGGGACAAGGACTGGTGTCTTGTTCCATTAAGTGTTAAGTTTAGTAGAAAACAATAAACATATCCCCATCACATAATAGGTACCCAATAAACATTTACTGAATGAACAAAAGAGCGAATGAATGAGCATATTTGTAGTACACATTAACATGTACTTTGGGAATTTCTACAGTGTAGAAATGTTTAACTTTATTTAACTCAGCATTTTCCAAATTTGTTTTCCCACAAATTCAGATGTGGTACTAACACGTGTCCCATGGAATTAATGTTGCCCAGAACACACCTGTGAAATACTGGCCTAAAGGATACTAGACTGTTGCATAGTACTACTCCGTCCCTCCTGCTGCCTGCCCCATATGCCAGTTCCTTATTCCAGTTACTAACACTCTTCTGTCTCTTTAAATTTGGAAAGATCCCTGATCAATTACATACTCTCTTGCTCTTTGATCATGCACTAATTGGCATCTTGTTCTTTACCTGCTGTCTTTTTAAATGTGTTTTGAGAAGCAAGACTTAATAATCTCTGTCCTGTGGACTTTTATCTTTGGGCATTTATTGAGTCTATAGTTTGAACTTACTATATTAAATGCTTTTTATTAAAATCTCTCAGATAGTTGTGAGTATAGTATTCCACCGTGACATACATTTCAGCTATGATACTCTCTTCAACAGCCCAAGAATTGACATGAATGTCCTAAGTGGACGTACCTTGCATTAACTTTATTGCCTTCCTCTTGACTACTACCTCTGTGATTCAACTATAAGGCTCTATTTCTGTTTCACAAAATAGCTACTGACTGTCAGTCTTGGAGTACATTCCATGCAGTGATGAGTAGAATGTATATTCTATGGTTGTTGGGTGTAATGTTCTATAGCTATCTATTAAACCCATTTAGTTAAGCGTCAAATTAAGGTTCCAGATCTCCTTGTTGATTTTTTGCCTCAATGATCTATTTAGGGTTGTTAGTGGGGTATTTAAGTCCCCAGCTATGATAGTGTTAGAGTGGGGTAACACTAGTTATTTAAGTCCCTAGCTATGATAGTGTTAGAGCAAGGTAACACTATGATAGTGTTAGAGTGGAGTAACACTATTTAAGTCCCCAGCTATGATAGTGTTAGAGTGGGGTATTTAAGTCCCAAGCTATGATAGTGTTAGAGTGAATATCTTTTTTTCGTTTACTTCGAAGCTGTTTTAATAAAAGCTGGTGGTCCTGTGTTGGGTACATACATGTTTAGGATGGATACTTCTTGTTGATGGATTGAGCCTTTTATCATTATGTAGTGTCCTTTATCTTTTTAAATTTTTGTTAGTTTAAAGGTTGTTTTGTCTGACACTAAGATTACAACTCCTGCCTCCTTTTTGTTCCATTCACCTGAAAATTCAACCTTCCACACAATCCGGCAATCCCCCTTCTGGGAATATACCCAGAGTAACTCAGATCACTCTATAAAAGATACCTGCACATGCATGTTTATTGCAGCATTATTCGCAATAGCAAAAACATGGAACCAACCATGTTACCCATCGAAAAGTAGACTAGATAAAGAAAACGTGATTCACATACATAATGGAATATCACACAACTGTAAAGAAAAATAAAATTATGGACTTCACAGCAATCCATGAATGGATTTAAAGTATATAATACTCAGTGATTAATTATAGAAACAAAGATCTGAGCACCACATGTACTCACTCATAAGCAGACCCTGAACATTTATCATAAGACTATAAGAAAGGTATCGGCGGTAGTGGGACACTGCCAGGGGATGGAAGGAAGGACTCATAACATCAATAAGAATTCCCAAACTTTACCTGCACGATGACCACTTATGTACCTAACCCTGAATTGTAACCCACAGCTTTAAAATAAAAAAAAATTTTTTTTAAAAAGAATACTAAAGAAAATAGCTATTGGCTAGAAAAAAGTTGGTGACCAGAGTCCTATGGTAATAACAGATTGCAAATTATTCCAGTAATCAGAATAATTCTTTTTTATTTTTCAGTAATCAGAATATTTCAAAAACTAGTGACAGGTTCTGATGGAGCTTCTGAGAAATTTAGAGAGGGATGTTCTATGAGTAAGACGGTCAGTAGCATTTCTTTAAGAAAAACGAGTGAATTATTAAATGGCATACCTAACATATGCTCTAAAAGGCAGCTCACTGTTTTTCTTCTGACTCTTTCTTTTCTCTCTTTCACTTCTTTCTCAGGACCTTGTCTCTTCTCATTAACACCCCCACCAGAGTTGGAGCAGGGGAGAGAAAGGAAGTGTTCAGACATGTGCCTATTTGCATAGTCACTTTATTGAGTTAATGCCAGGACAGCGCAAACATTCTGTCCAGTTCTATAGAAAAACCAGTTTCTACCCCATCAGTAAGGTGTTATTTTCTTTTTTAGCATAGAACAGTTTATTGCCAGGCTTCTCTTAACTGTACATTATAAATAGTGTCTGATTAAGAATGCTCTGGATGGGTTAATTAGTGTGGTGACTATTATTAAGTAAACTGCTTGTTAGTATTATGCCTATTTGATCTTGGTATTGATGTGAAGTAATTGACCATAGAGCTACATTTAGAAAAGCTGAAGTAAAGTTTTTTTTATTTCTAGTATGGCAATAGATTGTTTATATTAAACATGTCTATGAAAATATTAGTTTCATGGCACAGAGAATCAGAATAGACTCTTACGTGGGATAGTGGATGAGGTTTGTTTTGTTTTTACAAATATTAATACATTTGTCCAACCTGCTTCAAGACCAAATAAAGTTAAAAAAAATTATTTTAGCTTTTGCCTTCATTCTTGCTGCAGAATTCATGGAAACTAAACTGTTTTTAACTTTCTGTAACTAAAAGAAGAATCCTGTTAGATTTAGCTAATTGTCTAAATACTTCTTTTGGTGGCAATCACTGTGATAAATAGACTACAAAGAAAAAAGATGAAAAAGTATTATAAACAAGGACCACATAACTTGTAGCCACCTTCTTTCAAGTACTAGATGGTTATCTATATTATTTATTGGTATTTTGTCCAGTTCTATTATTAAGTTTCCTAGATGTAGCATTTCCATAGAGAATTTATTCTGTAAGCTAATAAATTACACCGTCAGGGAGTTTTTCTTGAAATTCAGCTTAAATTTGCCCATTCTTAATTTCATCTCATTATTCCTAGTTATAACCCCCCTTGTACCCAGCTAAGTAATTATTCTTTTTCCTTGGAGACTCCTATTATGTACCCCTTTAGTTGTCACTAAATCAGGCTATTCATATTTAGCTCCTTTAATCTGTCCTCATAAATCAATTCTTCCATTGCCTTATTATTATTGGTCTTTTAAGAACTCTGTAATTTTCAAGCATATACAGTCCTCAGGTGTCCCAAATGAAATCAGCATGGGCACAATATTCTATCCTGACAGACCTGGTGTCTTCCTTCCTTGTACAACAGGATCCGGAACTCCATGACATCAGTTTGCTGGGTTAAATCAACTCTTACTCATCTTGTCAAATTCAGTACAGTCTAAATAGTGTTTCCATGTGTCCTACTTGCATTCAAGGTTTATTTCATTTTTTCAATTTCATAAGATTTCTAAGCTGTTTTGGTCACTGCCCCATTTATAGTCTGCATCTTCTGATGTCCTTATTCACTGCCACCTATCAAGTCAGTCATCTGCAACCTGTGCTAACATGAGATTCTATTCATCCTTGAGAACATTTAGGGAACAGGGAACGTGTTGAATAAAAGCAGGCCCACCACCTTGCCCACAGCTAAATTCCTTGTCAGTTACCAATTCCCATTGTTCACAACCCTTTAGCCAATCTCCCGTCTCTTTTAATTTGCAATTTTGCTCACATGCTGGCCAATATAAGTGAATTTTATGAGTAAGATGGGTCATGATACTGTTTTTCAAAAGAAGATATGTAGCTTCAATGCCCATCAATTTTTTTAAATTGTGAATCCTTTGTGCACTAAGTTTGTAATTCTGTTAAAAATCCTTTTTAAACTTGCCTTCTTTATCTGACATAAACAGATAGATTACTTTGTGCCTTATTGTTGTTTTCCAGATATGTACAGATGTTCCTTCTCTTACCATTTGTTTCATTTATTTAGGAGAAGTTGTATATTGTAATAGTCATTTTTTTAAAGATTTTGTGGTGATCAGTGGCAATTTTGTTCTTGTGTTTTAGCTCCTTAGAATCTGCTCAGTATTTTGAATTTGTTTTTAGGAAGTTGGTTTGTTCCCTTAATAATTTTAGTCCTATAAGGTTTGAAACTACAATCTGTAAATGCCCAGGTTTCTTTCCATTTCAAATCATGGACTAAATTAATTGTTTTATGATGATGATGATGATGATGATGATGATGATGATGATGATGATGTTCAAAGGTTAGTACTATTCTTTGAGTTTTATCTACATACATAAGTACTTATTACTTAGAGAGTTCTTATATATTTTATTCCTATATATTTGATTTTTCCCAAGGTGTTTGAAATCAGAATAGACTTTCAAAGGGCTTAATGAAACAAACACAGATGCCCCTACAGCATGCTTTCTGGTTCTGGAATGTACATATCATACTATAAGTTGCTCGTCAACCCTTGCTTTCAGCCCTCATTAACGCCCTCCCTGTCTTACAGCGGAGGTTCTGATCCCTCAGCTCACTTCTTAAAAACTATTTTCACCTCTACTCATCTCACCTGGAGTAGATGACCTAGCCTAATGCTTTAGTGACACAACTTCTTAGATTCCACTCCTGCCACCTAAAACTGGTGGGGGTTTTTTCAGCTTCATTTTCCCCTTCTTTTTCTCTCAGCATTGCGAGAAAACTAGGTTTACGCTCTGCACAAGGCTCTCCTTTCCCCCCACACTGTTATCACGTTATATTGTTTTTCTATTTCCATCTTATTAGACTTTTCTGTTCTTCAGGATCCTGCTTCCTTCCTTAGCAAGTATCCCCTAGTGAATAACCGTGTCCATGTGCCCCTTAAAAAAAAAAAACCCTGCCTTGCCTTCTCCACCCTTCTCCTCTCTGCCCCCTTTCTCTGCCTTTCTTTCTCGTTCATGCACAAACCTAACTCTGATTTCTGCCCACACGACTCTGCAGGGACTGCCCATTGGAATAGCCGTGCCTGCAACCTGACGAGGTCAAAAGTTCCCTGTTGTTTCTGCTGTTGTAGCACCTCTGCAGTGTTTTATCCCCCTTTTACTCATTCTTTTAGAGTTCTTGATTGCCTTTTTATGCATTCTTTGAGGGCTCTTGATTCCTTTCAGCAGTGTGATATTACTCTCTTGGATTCTCTTTCTACTCTTCCAGATGTTCCTTTTGTTCTCCTTCCCTGGTTTCTCTTTTCTACCTACCTCCTAAATGCATGTATTATCTATTTCTTCACTTACTCAACAGTTCAGGGAAGGGGCCAAGGCTCTGGATGGGCCTCAGGAACTCTAAGAAAGCACATGATTGTCTGACCCAGTCTGCCCCTCCAGACCTCACATCTCAGCCCTGCACCTCAGCCTCTTTGAGTTTCATGTTATTACCTGGGTGTTCCTTTACATCCTTTTCCTTTGATCACACTGTGCTCTTACTCCAGAACTTCCCCCACTCTGCCTGGTAAAATCCTTCAACTAAAACCCTCTTTCAGCCTTTTCGAATCCTCAAGTCAGAATTAATCTCTTGTTCCCCTCAGTTAAAAAAAAATGAGAGTCTCCATTTTATAGATAGTATGTTCCAGTGTAGGTTAGTTGACTGTTCACATATCTGTCTCCCACTCTCTTCTAAGCACTGATGGTTTGCTCCCCAGGAGATGGTAAACTCCTTGAGTATAGATCCTCTATTTATATGTATAACTCACAGGTTTTAAGCTGTATTATAATTTTTTAAAGATTTTATTATATTTAGATTCTCTACTAATACATAACAGATATTGAACTGTGTATAATAAAGCATTATAGGAAAATGGGGTGAAATGATAATAAAAAGATATTAAAATATACTTCAGGAAACTTTAGCGAGGTCAGTTTAATAAAAAGTAACATCAGCTGCCCAGGAATATAGAACAGTCATAAGCAGAAATGGCACGTTTTTATCGAGGAAGTTTTCAAACACTTTTGTAGGTTAATGAACAAATACGGCTTGAAAATAAGCACTGGACTGTGTGGTGATTGGAAAACACAAAATGGAAATCCAGAAAGATGAGTGACAGGAGAGTGATAACACATCTCTCTAATCTTATGTTTTATGGTATATGCAGTACAGGTTTTGAAGCCACAGAAACTCTTTGGAAACCATTCAAAAACAGCCTGGTCCAATTTCAAACTTTTGCACTTTTGTTGGTGGCTGCCACTTTTTGCAGTTTTTCTAGCATTTTTGTTGTAGCATCTTTATTTTTTCTCAGTTTTATATATAATCATTATATCCTTACAGGAAGGTAAAGGACAAATTTTACATATTTTCTTTTCACTAAAAGTATATTGCATTCTTTTTTTGTAACAGATTCATTCCCAAGCACAAAACAACCCATTTAAAGAAGATGCTCAGCCTTAAAGGAAATGGCGGTGCTGCTGTGTCCATGGCCCTTCCTTTTCAACCGGAGCAGAGAGATTCTGAGAATTTATTGAAGAATTTTAATTCAGAGTGTGATGCACACCCTGGCCTTGATACTGTGCAACAGGAAAATCAGGGTAGCTCATTAATGCAGGAGTCAGACTTGAAAAAGTCCAACTCATCAGATAATTCAAGCTCTCATCATGGGGAAAATAAACAAAATCTGACTCTTGATCCCTGTGACATTTTGGGTGGAGTTGGTGATCAGCAAAGACCGCTGCACATTGTCTGGCCTCACAGGTGGTAAGTCAAGACATGCAAATTTACTAAGAGTTGTAGAAGTGGTAATAGAAAATACATTCTGGTGATTGACTTATTAATTTGCTGTCCCTATAGCTTTAGAAAAATATCATTTTAATTTGTTGATACTACTAATGTGGTGCCAAGGTAGTCTACTCAATATCTTTATATAAATGGTAATGTGCCTTAGATTAAACTTAAATTACAGATAATTATTTGCATTGATTTGCTCAACTAACAGTAGTAACTAGGCACTTCTAGAAAATCACTTGTTCAAGAAGTTTCAAAATGTAGGAATACACACACATACATGCATTGTTATCACAAAACTATTTCATATGTATACATTTATAAAGCAATATTGCCATTAAGACAAGAACAATTTTCATTATTTACTATAATATGTTGACCAGTTTCAACTGGATGACTTTATTTTACTTGTCATGATGTATACCAATTCATTTGAAACTCTTTCCCTTCACTCAAATACCTCTGTATTGTGCTAAGCAAATTACTTTCTAGCTGAATCTTTTCTAAACAGAGGAAAATCAACTGCAGCATGTAATCTCACCAAATATAAACTCTTAAACTTAACCCTGGTTCCTATAAATTAGGATTTAAAGAGGTAAAATGTCCTGATAATCTTTTGGTATTAGGCATGAACATTTTAATCTAGTTTTTATTCCTCCCAGTTAGTTTAATCTGCATGTGGCCTGATTAGAGTTCACTTCCCCCACAGATTATGATCTCTTTATTGCAGAGATGCCGGGCTGATCATTAGGTCCGATTTTCTGAGAGCAACTGTTTGCAGGTGAAGTAATAAGCACACCACACCGGCCGGGCAAAGCGCCTTTGCCGAGGATTTGACTTCCAGCACATTAAAACTCCAGAAGCTTTCCCAGTTGATCTGCAGCATCTGGTACCTAAAGGGATTTTCATCTTTGATTCTAAATGTATGAACATAAAATTTAGGGATTGAAAGTTGATGTGGAATGTGTTTTTGGATTTGTTTGTTTAACTTCACACTTCCAGCATAGCCTTTCTAAGGAAGTAACATGTATTTTTAAATTGTATTTTACTTAGAATGTGACAGATTTTAGTATTCCTTTATGTGATTTTAAAATGCTATGGGTCTGGATGAGATCAACCTGTTTCAAGGTAAAATAGATGTGGTAATTTACTCCCTTCTGAAAGTCTTTTCTTTTATTCCACTAACCTATGGTTGTCTCTGAAGTAATGTTTATTGCAAGAAAATCAGTTCTAAGAAGTTTGGTTCTGAGAAATCACAAAAATGTTCAATTAAATAATTTGTAGGCTGCAGTTACAAAACAGCAATATGGAGGAAAGAGTGAGAGCCATGTTATTCAGTACTTTGCACAGAATGAGACAGAGCTGTGTTAATAAAATTAACAATATTAAATTGAATAATTCCCTCCCTTCCTTTGTATATTTTTGCTTTAATTTAATTTAATTGCCTAAAGTTAGTTGCTTAAAGAGATGCAGCATTATGTTTGTGCACATTCTTATTGTTAAAGCTAAATTATTTTTAATTTGGAGAAGAGGGAAAAAAGCCGCATCAGCAAGAGTAAATGCCAAAATATAAAAGTAACACATTCATCCTTACGGGTAATATAGTAGAACATTGGAAACTTGGAGGTTGCCAGACACATAGCTAACATTAGGGCTAATTTTGAAAATCTAGCGTGCAGTCAATTTTACTGATGCCTGGGGACATACAAGGTAGAAGCTGACAAGAGAACTAATTTTGTTTGGGTTATTTACTGCTATGCATCATCCGTGGGTTCCCGCCTGACACACAGCTATATGAAGGGGGATATTATCACACACTAAAAATTTATGTTGACATTCGATATTTGTTCAATATGTCAGCAGTATTACTTTCATAATCAAAAGAGTTAGAAAAAGAGAAAAGAAAAGCACTTTATGCTCATATAGATATATCTTTTTAATAACAGTCTATAAGGTTAATATAGTTTACCTTTGAGAGTATACAATGAAAACAAGCAGGGTTAGGAGGGGAAATGACAGAAAGCATCAACCCGAGCTGTTTGTTTGCCATTACCTAAGCGAGCCATGTCAGCTCTCTGGCCCGCGTCTGATAGCTATTTGTTGTACAGAGAGCACAGCATAAAAAAAATATCAAACTCTTAATACTATTGTGTGCCCATAACCATCTGTCACTGCTAGCCTGGAGATGAGAGGAAGATTACGAGGAATAAACACTGAGCCGCCGAGCATTGGTAAAGCCTTCGGGCAAAAAACTCTTGTGGGGACATCAAAGACATTCTAATTCCGAGGCAGTCAAGGATTACAGTGTGTAACCTGTGCTGACAACAGATAAATGACTGGCAATATTGTGCCAGAGCTGTTGGGTCCTGCATGGAGTACTGATGATGATGATGATGATGTTATCTTGCAGAATGGACTCTGCTGGGATAATTTTATGATAAAACACTTTTTTCAAATGCCACTGGGTCTAGGCAGACATTTACTAGCTACAGGGGTAGCAATCAGTTTCTTCAAAATTTACTGTTCTAAGCCCATTAGAGTTCCAACGCAGCAAGACTCTTCATTGAAAATCTAAAACGCCTATATTTTCTTTAGGAGAATTTATGCAAATGTTGTGAGCTGAACTCCTACCCTTTAGTGGTAGATGCTTTATCATCTGATTTATGTAAATTTGCTCATAAAAATACAGTTTATTTTTAATTGGTGAATATGAATTAGAAAATTAAGATTCTGGTTCAGCATTCATCAAACATTCCCAGCTACAAGCACACATTTATTTAGACCCCTGATCATATGGGTGGAAATCATACAATTGACCAGTCACTATGAATTGTATTCTGAAGGGAACTATGGTTTCTACTAGAAATGACCAGGGTCATGTTTCTTATTCAATTGTCTTGGTTTATGCCTCCCCCTTCCTTGTGCTTCCCATGGTCTTGTCAGTATTATGAGCTACTTTAACTCCCTGCTTGAAAGGGGAGGTTTTCTTTAGCCTGAAAGAAGCTCCTCAGTCTGTTGCATTTTCACCTTGGCCATGTATCTTTCTGCAGAGAAGGTGTTTCGAGACAGGAGAATGCATTGACGGTTGTTTCCATTGTAAACATAAACGAGAAATGAACACTGGCGTGGGTAATAGGCTGTTTAGACTCTGTCATTCCCTTGCCTAAGAAAACAAAAATAAAACCCTCCCTCCTCATCATCATAAAAAACATGCCCATGAAATCATGCAGTTGCGGTAGCCAACTCTAAAAATGAAGTGATACTGACCTCATTGTGTTAGTTCCACGCTGGGATCATGAATGGTCTAAAATATAGTGTTAGCCTCTAACATATCTCGTATTAAGTCAACCAAATGTAGGCCCACTTGCTAGAATATGTATCAAAATCAAAAGTGACATTTTCTAGAAGATACATTCTGGCTTTAAATCTGTGTTAAAATGTCTGTGCATGAGAACAGGCCCTTAAATGCAATGCTTGCCCCCTCTCCTCATTCTTTCTGAATCTGAGCTTGTCAAGGATTATAGTGTGCAACCTCTGCTGACAGTAGATAAATAACTGACAGTATTTTAGCAGAGTTGCTGGGTTCTCTACAGAGTAATTTGTTTTCTCTTTCTGCCCAGTCTTTAATGTTTTGTTATAAACATCTATAGCAAGGCACGGTTAATAGAAATGACTTATAGAGAAAGTTCTGTAAAAAATAGGCTGCAATTGGCAATGCTTGTTTTTTTTAAACTATTTTCTTTCCAAATATTATAAAAATAATGTAATATTATGCCAGACTGCAATCTTTATGTAAGTGTTCTCTGTATTATAATAAGCACAAAAGACACGCTGCTAGAAGGGACCCCAAAAAACAAGTTTAGAATACACTGAAAGATCACTCATTCTCTCAAGTCTGCAATTCTCAAACTCTTTTGATCTGAAGACCCCTTCACACTCTTAAAAATTATTGAGATACTAATGAGCTCTTGTTTATTGGGATTGTACCTATCAATATTTACTCAATTACAAATTAAAACTGAGGGAAAAGTTTTTAAATCTACATTAAATTATTTTAAAATAGTAATAAAGGACAAAGTACAGGTAAACATAAATAATGTACTTTTATTAAAAACAACAATTCCAAAACAAAGTGGCAAAAGCTACATTACATTTTTAAAAATGCATGATGCCTGTCTAAGTAGAAGAGAGTTGGATTCTTATATCTGTTTAAGTATTTGATCTGTTGCAATACGTTGTTTTGGTAAAAGCTTATAAAGAAAATCCTACCTCTCAAAGAGATGTAGTTGGAAAAGTTGAGTGTTTTAATGACCCATTCAGATTATTGTGGGTATCCTTCTTTGATATTATTTTAGAACTTGACAAGTAGGAGCTCCCTAAAGGTTCTCTGTAATGTGAAATCTGAAACCACATCAATGAGTTTTTTATGCTCTATCTATTAAATGCAGTTGGAATGGATTTTGTGACGTCATACATTGATGACTTGGAAAATACAGGTTCGCTGCATCGTACAGATCTTCCAAATGTTGACACAATTTATTATATAGTTTTTAAAAACCACTTTTGTTAATATCACCACTGATCTCATAAGAGAAAATTTTGGCTGTTGAGAAGCTGTTGCAAATGCAATTTTTCTAAATTCTAATGTTCACTTAAAAACTTGAATTTATCTTTTCAACAGATATTTTCAGTTGTTCTCCTTTAAATGACAGGTTCATGTGGTTCATATTTGAGAAAATGTCTGCCAGATAGCTCAGTCTGACTAACTATGGTTTGTCTATTAGCTGTTCTTTGAGGTAAACTCTATGTTTCTTGAAAAAACTACCTTGGCATGTGTGCAGTAGGCGTACTTTATGTGTAATTCCCATTGTATTATACAGAATATTAAAATATGTCTATTGAAGGGGTGAAATTTAATAAAATGAGTGAGCTTTACCGCTTCTTTAAGGACGTTCAGACTTCTTTTTCTTTTTTCCGTTTTCTTTTACTACAAGGGCAGGTGGTGAAGAATATAGTGCCTGCTGATTCCGTTTGGTGCCACTGCTTTGAATCATGCTAAGGCAACCAGTGCTTGTGCGCTATCAAGGCATGTGTCAGTACAGTAAAAAAAGGCAAATTACATCTAAGTATTCTTATGAAAATAGTTTGACTTTGCAGCTTCTTTGAACAGGTCTTGAATACTCTCAAGAATTTATATACTACCCTTTGACAACCACTGTCAAATTGAACTGTTAATGACATATGTAAATATACGGTTGCTACCAGCCACTGGAATTGCCTATTTTTAATTCTCATGGACTAAGTTTTATTGCCCTGAAGATTAATATAGTACAGGTTTTGGCTTAGAAGTTGATAGCAAACAAGTATTTATCATATATAGAAATCTCTCTCAGACCAAACATGATTTGCCTCAATGTGGGCTAAGTAGTTAGGAAACCATAGGATAGCGATCAGTGACATAAGAAATTCTGTTCTCATTGTAAAACTCTTGTGAGCGGCCCATAAGAAGGTATATATTATGGTTAAGAAAGATGAGATGGGAGTGGAGTGGACTGTGAAGCATGTTAAGGAGTTTGAAGTTATTATAGTAGTTATGAGTTCTACCATGACCTTATCTCTTAGAATGTGGAGAAATTATCAAAGTTCTTCACTTAAAGGAGAGTGACTTTTTATAAGCTATATGGTATTTGCAGCACTTTCCATAAAGTAATGATAAATTTATCTGCGCAAAGTTGACATAGTTAACGATATGAATTTTGAAAGGAAGAAGTCTGATCTTTGAGAAATAAAAACAGTTTTGAAACATACTTAGGTAAATCACTCAAGTAAGCTATATACACCATAATATTAAAAGAATTTGACACACTGTTTTTAGAAACTTTGTTTTTAGAAACTTTTTCTGACTGGAAATAAATGATTGATATAAAATGGAAAATTATGCTTTATTCATTGGTAGTAATAAATTGATTTTTTTATTTTTTGACTTTCTGAGGTTTAAAAATACAGATTTAAAAACAAAATTGATGACTGCCTTCTGAAAGGGTGTGTTGTAGATAATTGGATGATATGCTTTTCAGGCCAAAATAAACTTATCTTGGTTTTCTTATTGCAGAGATAACTTAGAAAAAGTTTGGTGAGTAGGCCATTTTAAATCTCTCTAGCTTTACTGGTCATTACCTTTAATAGAATACTTTTGGAGGTCAGTCTTCAGGAGGCATGCCAGGCTGTGAACAGAAAGACAAAGTGCTAGCTTTTGGACACTAACATTCTTTGTTCTATTTCAATGTTCTGTATAAATCTGTTTTTCTAAGAGAAGAATGATCTTCATATAATAATAGTTTTGGAAAAGATGGTCATGTACTCTGGCCTTTGAGTGCACTCCCCCAAAACTTCCTCAGACCTGCGAGAATCCATCTTACTTGTTCCGATCTCTTAAAAAGATTATTCCATAGATGCTTTTCAGTAGGACTATTCAAGATTTAACTATTCTTTAATGTAAAGAACATTTGCCCTCTAGTTAATTATTTTAGGTAGCTAATTGTCAGATTGATTAGTAATAATAGCCAGTAGCTCTTTGAAAGGGATCATCTGACCTGTTCTGTGTTTATTCATCAGCCAGGCACTCAGAACTCATATGCAGTAATAAGGTTCTAACTGTTTATAGTCATTCTCAATTTCGTGGTAAGTTTCCTTCAGTTATATATTTTTATAACCTAGAGTTTTTTTGATTGTTTATTTTCTAGTAGTTTGCTTTTGTCCTTAAAGAATTTGAATGAACTCTAGCATTAACAAAAAACTCTCTAGATAACTTTACTGGAGTTTGGTGGGGGGGGGAAGTAACAAAATTTCAGGCTAAAATTATCATGTGCTATATCACCTAATAGTTTTATTTTGTCCTCTAATGTAGCACTATTAGATAAATATATGGGAATCTATTTCAGGATTTTGAAACAGTAATAAGAAAATAGATAACTAGGAAACTCATGGCCAAAAAAATAGCCTCACCAAAATCCTATTTATAATTTCCAAAATTCCATTTACTGGTGCCTTGCTGACTATTGTCCAAATCATTAAACTTATAAAGAAAATAAATACAGATTCAACATGTATTTTCTCATCACCTCTTGGGTTATTTTTAACTTTCTAACATATCATGTCAGCATAAAGAACTTCCACCTATAGTAATTACAATCTTGGTATTGTTATCCCTAGAATATCATAAACTAAAACTCTTGTTACCCTTTCCTTCCTAACTTTTTTTTACTAAACTTGACTCATTTTGTAAACATATTAATTGCTGCAAAAGATGGTATTTGATTATGGTATGCTTTTGACAGTCATCTTCAACTGCTGAAGACCCATGTCTGCTTTTAAGTCCTTTGTCACCACTCTATTGATCAAATTCTTATACAAGACTTCATTTAATTAATATCATAGGTCAGGGGTGGATGAGTTGGGAAGTAGATAAGCTGGCTGATACAGATAGATGGATGGACAGTTGGGTGGTTGGGTAGATAGATCATCCATTTCTTTGTTATAGTTTTTTTCATGTATATGATTGTATGTGTGTTTAAATACATTTTTCCTTTCTAGTCATTAAGCCTTTCTCCACACCATGCCAGTGGACTCAACCCCTCTTTAACTAACCTACTCGTTTCCTCCCTTTTTCAAGACAATTTCCCTCCTGTAGCTCTTACTGTGTGGTGTTTTTTGTCTTTCCATGATGGTAGTTACCATTACATTTCTTTAGGGATGCCCTGAAATCTTCTCCCTACCATAACCATCTTCTCTGATTTAAATTCCAGCGATGTGTGAATCCCCCTGACTGTGAATTTCCATGCATCAAGGGCACTGTGTAGTCCAGTGCACCCCATAAACATGTAACAGAACTTTGCACTTGCCACATGCCTCCCAGCCCTACTCATTTCAAGTTTTAAATGGTGTCATTTGTTTTAGGTCTTAATTTCCTCCAGGATAGAGACAGAACCTTTTTTGTTTGTTTGCTTGCTTGCTTGCTTGTTTGGGGGGATTTTTTTTAATAGTATCTAGCCCCAGAGTACCTGGCAAGTAGAGGTACTTGGTTGATGTTACTTAATGTTGATGATGATGAATTGTCCATCACCTGCTTAATATAAGTCCAGTTGAGGACAAATTTCTCTTCCTGGGAAGAATGACAGTGAAAATGTAGAGAAATTCAGTTTATCAAATGACAGGTGGAGATGATCATGTGATCAGCATTGCTTTTTCAAAGCCTATGGTTTTTTTGGTTTGTTTGCTTTTTATGAATTGCCTTTATAGGAGTTGTAAATATGAATTCTTCAGGAGTTTGTTAAAATAGAACAATTCATTTTAACAGAATGGAAGTAATGTTTGGGAAGAAATGCTCAAACTGGTTAAGACCAAAGAAATTTATAAGTTGTTACTGAAAAATAAATCCAGAAGGGAAGATCCCTGTAGATTATTTTTTCACCTACCTCTCCATCATAATCCAGATATTAAATCATTTTAAACCAATCCACTGAAGTAGCTTTTAAAAGTCTTATTTAAAACCCTAAGTGAATGAGATCCAGTAGCTTTTCTAGGTTACTAGACTGAGGTTTAGTGACCAGATTTTTTTTTCTTGTTTTTAGTGAATCACACAAAAGATTTTAAGGTAGAATTACAATAACTATTATAAATTATGTAAGGTTTTTTTCCCCCTTGTATCTTCTTTATTGACTATGCAACTAATTAGCTATTTCAGCACTATTCGAACTAGCATGTTTGTTGGTTAAACAAAAGAAGGAGAAAATTCAGAAACACAAAGAGGCGAAATGTTTGAGATTTGTTCCTACTCAGATGTATACTCATAGTGCCTATCTCCTGTTGAAGGAAATAATTTATCGTGATCTTAGTCAAGAGCATTTCTCTCTTTGCTGTCCTTTTATATTAATTTAGATATGTTTCTAAGATGAGAAACGATGTTACTTCTAATTACGGTTACATGTAGTTAATTTCCTTCTTTTTTCTTAAGCTTGGTGTGAAAGGCAGTTTCTTCCAAAAGAGGCGGGGGGAGCTGGTTACTGGGAGGGAAGAATACTGATAGAGCTGATCTTCTTGTTGCCTTAGCAACAGATTTATTTATTAGGGGTTGAAATGACATGAGTTAATATACCACATACCTGCTGATCGGCAAACTCCCCTATTTCAGCTGCAGTTGACAATTAAGTCTTGGACAGCTACAGCCAGGGGTTAATGTTCCTCATTAGGAGAACTAGGTCATTACTGGGAAATCAAGGCACTTAAGGCAGCATGGGTAAAATACAAAATTCAGCGTCTAGATGAGTGAGGCTTTTTTATGTTAATTAACCTTATTTTCCTAGGTTTAAAAAAAATCTTATATGCACATGACAGTGGATCAATTAATTGAAAAAAAGGGCTAGTTTACTTTACTCTCTGAGTTGTCTTCATTTCCTTTGCAAGGATTTCATTATTTTATGGAAAATTCTTATGTCTATATGATGAGTAAAAAGGGTATTAAAATTAAGAAGGGAATCATCATGGAAATCAGCTTTACCACAAGGGAATGAGCAAATAAAAGCCTTGGAAATGAAAATAAATAAGCTTTGCTAATACCTCACCTAAGGAGCAGAATATAAGCCCATCAGAGCTGAGAGACATTTAGAGGTACTTCTTTGCTTCTTTATTAAGCAGTTACATAGTTATTTGACCTTCAGAAATGGAAACTTTGGAAAAGTGATTCCAAGTGGTTTGTAAACATTCTATTTGCAGAAAGCTGTGTAGCAGTTTAACAAACAATAACTTTCCAGTTCATAATTGACTTTTTTTAATACCAATAAAATTAGATACATTAGTTGAAAGTTTTTATTAAAATATCTGAGTGGGTATTTTTTTCACTTGATAAGTTTATAAATAATGTATCAAGCCCTTTCTGAAAGCTTTGTTTTCTTATTTCTTTAAAGAGTCTTTATGTTGAATGGGGGGTATTTACAGAGTAGAAAATGATTTATTGCCCAGAATTCTATTTTATCTTCATTACTATACTGCCGCCATTGAAACCACTTCTTACCAATTCTTTCACTTCTGGTAACTTTCTCTGTGGCCATGGATGGCTAAAAGATAATCTTACCGTCTTTATCTCCTAAAATATTATGCCTCTTCAACTGAAAAAAAGAAAATCACTAAAATTCTCTTTCTACCCACATGCTATAAACTATCCTTATTAATGTAAAAATAATCGAGTCCCAGAGACTTAGTGTAGAACTCGTATTGTTATTTCTCTCCCCACCAAAGGAAATGTGCAACTCTCTTTTAACTGATTAGCTCTCAGTGATTCAGTGTATGTTTTCATCCCTCTCCTCCCCAAAAATCATTTTCCTGTTATTTAAGTAAAACCTGGCCCTCAGATACTTCTTTAGAAAATATCACTCCAATAAACCTCTATTGTATCTCATATATGCCAACTATCCTCAGACTTACCATAAAATTACTGTTTCAGGTGGCACATCTCAAGGCTACTTCCTTCAGGAAAGTATTTCCACACTGGAATTAGGCATGATTTTTATACAACTAACCCCTCTTCACCTACCGCAGTCAGTCCTTGATTTTAACAAGAACACTTTTAAAGGAGAAATTGTTCTCCCAATTTCAGAATCACTACTGAAGAGCCAGAATTCTAGCATAAGTAGGTATGAGAGAAGCTATTTCCCCAAATTTCTTTCTTTTGATGGGGGGGAACACAGTCGAACCACATTTTTCAAGCTCTACTGCCATTTACTTGAGGTGGCTGCATGACTGGGTCTTAGCCAATAAATGTAATAAAGGAAGTGATATGGGCCACTTATAAGCTTCGTACATAAAAATTTGTCACCCACATTCTCCCATGTTCTTTCTTTCTCGTGACTGAACTGATACAGAAGACACTTGTTGGTGGCAGTGCTTTCTTTGACTTTGGACCTTGAATGACCCCATGGGTCCAATGTCCCCCTGGGTTCAAATGTCCTTCTGATCTATACACCCCCCTAATACTCTTATATGAGCCTTGTATACTTTTTTATCCATTTAATGCAGTGACCCTACCTTAATGAATACAGAAAGCTACTACAATAATCCAAACAAATATAGTGGTGGTTTGACTGGAATAGTAGCACTGGAGATCATAAATGGAGGATTTTGGCCTGAGTAAGTAGATAAATTAAGGTGCTGTTTACTGAGATGGGGAATAGTGGGGGAGGAAAACGGTTTAAAAATTTTGAATTTAGACATATTAAGTCAGATGTCTTTTAGTTATACTGTGGAGATTTCAAACTGGAAGCTGATAAATAAGTGTTATTCAGATAAACAGTCAATAATGAAGATAGAAATTTGGGAGTTATCAGTGTGGATATGCTTCAATTCCTTTAAAACATTTAAAAAACATATTGTATGTTTAAGTTTCCTGATTTTAAACATTAACTTTATACTAATTCTATATGCAGCAGTCATAGTCTAGTTATAGTTATAGCCTAGTAGGGTCTAGTCTCTATGTAAGTCTTGGCTGTCAGTTATCAGCCTTGTACCTTCAGACAAGTTACCTATTCTCTAACTTCACTTTTCTTATTTATAAGATGGGAATAATGTTAACTACATTACAGAATTGTTCTGAGAATTAAAGAAGATGATATATGTAATTGCGTTAGCACAGTTCCTGGCACAAAATAAGCACTTACTAAACATTATCTATTCTTAGTAGTAAATAATACAGAGTACTTCATTAGCTCACATGGGACTCTCACTTTTGCCCACTCTCTCTTATTGGTTAAAATCATTTTTTTCTTAACTATCCTAGAAAAAAGAAAAGAAATAGCTAAATAAAGTCATCTTTTTTCATCTTCATTTTCAGCCTACCCAAAACAAGTACATACTGTACAGAAAAATGGAATTAAGCTACAGAGCAAACACTTCTAAGGAGGAGCATCTGCCTTGTAAATGAAGTCTATAAAAGGCTACCAAATGTCCCTTCACATTTTTTATGATTGTTAGTTAGAGTATTACTAAACCTGGATGGAATTTTTTTTTTTTTTGAGGCTCTTACATCAAGCACCCACACTGTAAATACCACAAATTATTTCCGTTTTTAACAAGATGGCTGCTATGAGCCCTCACTTAAGAATGGCAATGCCATTTTAGCAGGAGTTCTGTAGTTTTAAAGATATGAAGCACTTTCTGCCTATATAATTGTCACATTTTCAAGCACATTACTTTTTTAAAAAAACAACCTTAATGGGGTATAATTTATATGTCAAAAAATTCACTTTAAATATACAATTTCGTGATTTTTAGTAAATTTACAGAGTTGGCACAACCATTGCACAGTCTAGTTTTAGAATTTTTCATCACCCCAGATAGAATCCTCGTGCCCCTTTATAGTGAATCCCTGTTTTTACCCCTGTCCCAGGAAACTGCTAATCTGCTTGTTCTTACTATAGATTTGCCTGTTCTGAAAATTTCATATAATTGATGCATACAATATGCAGTCTTTTACATCTGGTTTCTTTCACTTAGGATGGTGCTTTTAAGGATCATATATCAGTAGTCCTTTCCTTTCTAATGCTGAATAGTATTTCATTGTATGGAAATAACTAACACCTTTTGTTTATTCATTTATCATATGATGAACATTCGGATTGTTTACATTTTTTGTAGCTGTTATTCTTGTGAACATTTGCATGTAAGTTTTTAATGTGGACACGTTTCATTTTGGGGGAGTTAGATACCTAGTAGTGGAATTTCTGAGTTATCTAATAAATTTGTGTTTAAATTTTTAAGAAACAAGCAGATCACTTTTAAGGACAACCCCTAGTAATGTTTACTAGGCTTCTTCTAAAGGCAAGCACTTTGCTAAGCGCTAGATGTAGTCAACTTCTTCATTATTCACTATAATTAGAAGAAAATATATTCTGATTATAAAAATAAAACCTCTTCATTATCCATGAACTTAATGTATTCTTTCAAGTGTTTTCAGGGGGAAAAAAATCTATTATCTTAATGGGTCTATTATCATAGACTGAATGTCTGTATGATGGGTAGCTACCAGCAATTCAGAGATGAAAGGTAGCTGGGCATGGTGGCATGCACCTGTGGTTCCATCTACTTGGAAGGCTGAGGTGAAAGGATTGCCTGAACCAAGCAGGTCGAGGCTGCAATGACTGTGAGCATTCCACTGTCCTCCAGCCTGGGCTACAGAGTGAGACTCTTACTCAAAAAAAAAAAAAGGCAAAAATGAAAGGTATCATCTTTAGGAACCCACAGCCCAGAAAGGGAGACAGATATACAGCCACATCCTCGCCACTTTTTAAAATAAAGCACATCTAGGCTGGATGCAATGGCTCATATCTGTAATCCCAGCACTTTGTGAGGCCAAAGCGGGAGGATGGCTTAAGCCCAGAAATTTGAAACCTGCCTAGGCAACATAGCAAGACCCCAGTCTCCTCAGAAAATTAGCTGGGCATAGTGGTGTGTGCTTATAGTTCCAGTTACTCAGAAGGCTAAGGCAGAAGGATCACTTGGGCCCAGGAGGTTGAGGCTGCATTGAACCGTGAACATGCCACTATACTCCAGCCTGGACAACAGAATGAGAGACACCAACTCAAAAAAATAAAATTAACTTAAAATCAAATCCATCTAAGTTCAAACTTCTGCTTTTTTCCCCTAACCTCTTTTGCACTCTACTTTGAATGGTACATTTATTCCCTCATACTCAGCTCCAAATTATTATTTTGTTTGATTCCTCTTCACTTTATATTTGTTTCTATGGCTCTTGTAACAAATTACCACAAGCTTGGCAGCCTAAAGCAACAAAAATGTGTTCTCTTTACAGTTCTGAGACCAGATGTCAGAAATCAGTATCACAGCATTGAGCCATGATCGTGCCACTGCACTGACACCTGAAATCAAGGTGTCAACATGTCCCAACTCTTTCCAGAGGCCTAGGGAAGAAACCATTCTTATGTTTCTTCTAGTTTCTGGTGGCTGCCAGCAAACAGTCCTCATTTTGTGTCTGCATCACAGCGTACTTGGCTTCCATGGTCACAGTGACTTCTCTTAGGTCTGTGTGAAGTCTCACTTTGCTTCCCTCTTATGATATGTGTGATTACATTTAGGACCTACCTAGCAATTTCAAGATACTCTCAGATTCCTTAACTTGATCATATCTGCAAAATCCTTTTTCTGCCATATAAACTTTTTTTTTTTTTTGGAGACTTGATCTCACGTTTCACTCTGTCACCCAGGCTGCGTGGCAGTGGCACAATCACAGCTCACTGCAGCCTCAACCTCCTGGGCTTTGGTGATCCTTCCACCTCATCCTCCAAGTCACTGGGACTTTAGGCCCATGCCACCGCACGTGGCCAATTTTTTTTTTTTTTTTTTTGTAGAAAAGAGGTCTCATTGCCTAGGCTAGTCTTAAACTCCTGGCCTCAAGTGTTCCTCTTGCCTTAGCCTCTCTAAGTGCAGGAATCACAAGTGTGAGCCACCATGCCCAGCCTTAGACTTCTTTCTGTTACCTTTTCAAAACTGGTAACATTCACAGGTTCTGAAGATTAAGATGCAGACATCTTTGGGAGACCATTTTTCAAACTAATACAAGTTTCATATACAATTAATATTGAAGTCATTTATTCATTCATTTTATACTTCTTGAGCATGTACTGCATGACACAGAGTGAATCAAATGTTGAAGATGTAATGGAGAGGAATAATTCACACACACAGTTTCTACCCATTTGGAGTTTACAGTAGACGTTAATCAAATAAATTTTGCCTGAGATAAATGTTACAAAGGAGAAATGGAAAGACAGAATAATATGTAGTTTTTGTGTAAAACTATCACATAATCATTATAAATGCTTTAAGCAGTACTGGAAAATTCATATAAATAAATTTTTAAAACTCACTACAGAAAACTGCATAAATAATTACTATTATTATTTTTGTTGTTTTATAGTTTTTTATTATCCTTTTTTCCAATTAGGAATTGAATGTGTAAATAATTACTATTCTTGATAAATAATTATTACTTCTTTAATTTCATATTTCTGTTTGGAACTTAAACATTTTTGATTTTTAAAGAAATTACCCTAGTTATTTTAATATACAAAGTTACATATCCACTTCATCTTTTCTTATTTTTCCCTCTTGCACATTAGACCTTTTCTTCTGCCCAAAGAGCATCCTTAGTAATACTTTTAGTGAGCGACTGTTGGTGACAAATTTATCTGAAAAAGTATTTTATTTCTTAATTGTTCTTTGAGAATATTTTTGTTCAGTTTACAATTCTAGTTTGAGAGTGCATTCTCTCAGCTTTGTTCTGCTATTGAAAAGTTGTTTAATCAGCCTTTTTTCTCTGGTAAACTTAAAGATCTTGTTTTTGTCTTTGGTGTTCTTCACCTTCACTATGATATGTTCAGAAATAGGTATTTTTTTAAATCTTTCCTAGAATTTGTTAGCCTTATTAAGTCTTTAAGTTTGTGTCTTTCATCAGTAGTAGAAAATATTTACTATTATATCTTCAAATATTGCTTCTGCTTCATTCTCCTCTCTCCTTTTGAAATTCTGTATTTTGATCTTTGTCATTGTCTCAAATTTCTTAACCTTTCATATTTTCCATGTCTTCTTATAATATATTCCAGATTCTGGATAATTTGTTTAAGTTTGTCTTCAAGTTTACTAACTCACTCTTAAGCTATGACTAATCTGCTTTTAATTGTATCTTTTGACTCTTTAATTTCAATGATTATATTTTTTATTTCTCAAACTTTTTTTTTTTTTTGAGTCAGGGCCTCACATTTCACTCTGTCACCCAGGCTGCAGGGCTGTGACACAATCACGGCTCACTGCAGCCTCAACCTCCTGGTGAGCCTAAACGTCCTGGAGGATGATCCTGCCACCTCAGCCTCTCAAGTAGCTGGGACTACAGGCGCATGTCACCACACCTAGCCAGTTTTTTTGTTTTTTTTTTTTTTGGTTTTGGTAGAGATGAGGTCTCACTATATTGTCTAGATTGGTCTTGAACTCCTGACCTCAAGCATTCCTCTTGCCTCGACCTCCCTAAGTGCTGGGATTACAGGTATGAGCCACCATGCCCAGCCTCAAACTTCTTTCTGTTACTGGTTATTTTTAATATTCCCTTGCCCTTTATATATTTAGACTCATTTCTTTAAACACTTCCAGCATTCTACTTTTATATTCTATTTTTGATAATTCTTGGATCCTGAAAACTTTGCGGGTCTGCTGCCTTTTCTTTGCTCATGGTGCCTTGTTTCCTGAATGTTCATGACTTTACTATGAGCACCTATTTTTTGGAATTCTCTCATGTAGAGTTCTTACAGATCCACCTAAGTTGTGTCTGGAGTTCTCCTGAGGAGATGTGTTTGCCTCTGTTCATTGCTTAAGGGAACTACCAGTCCAGAACTACTTCACACGAAATAATCAGTTAAACTTATTTGTTTGTTTGTTTGTTTGCTTGATTGCTTGCTCAGGTAGCTTGATGTCAGATTTTAGACTTGCATGAGGATTGATATGAGATTAGGAAATTGCAGGGAAATTTTACTGATCTGTAACAGTAACATCCATCTTTACAGCATCTCTCCCATGCATTATTTTTCTTTCCATTCTATTCATATTCCATACTCCTGGTTCTAATCCTTATTAATGCAAACCTAAACTACTTAATAGCCTCCTAATTTTCTCTTATCTAACCTTAGCACCCTCTAATTTATATCCAGGGTAACTATCTCAACCCATTAACTTCTTCATGTCATTTTGTTCAGAGACTTTCTGTGACTTTCACTCTTTGTCAATGATCTCAATCCTGGTTGCCCATTAATATGCAGAATTTTTTTTTTTTTTTTGAGTTGGAGTCTCACTCTATCGCTCAGGCTGGAGTGCAGTGGCACGTTCACAGCCACCCCAGCATCAACCTGCTGCTAGACTTCAGCGATCCTTCCGCCTCAGCCTTCCATGTAGCCAGAACTACAGGTGCACACTACCACGCCCGGCTAATTTTTTTTTTATTTTTTTATTGTAGAGAAAAGGTCTCACCAAGTTGTCCAGGCTGGTCTCAAACCTGCTGGCTCAGGTAATCCACTTGTCTCAGCCTCCCAAAATGCTGGGATTACAGGCTGAGTCCAGCCAGAATTTTTTAATATTAGGAATACCTGTCCATCTTATACCAATTAAACTGTTAAACTGGAATTTCTGAGAGTGGGCCCTAGCATCAATTTTTTTTTTTTTTTTTTTAACAGAGATAAGCTCTTACTCTGTCACCCAGGCTGGATCACAGCTCACTGCAGCGTCAACCTCCTGGACTCAGATGATCCTTCCACCTCAGCTTATTGAGTAGCTGGGACTACACCATGCCTGGCTTTTTTTTTTTTTTCTTTCTTTTTTGTAGAGACAGGGTCTCACTATGTTGTCCAGGCTGGTCTTGAACTCCTGAACTAAAGCAATTCTGACCTAAAACAATTCTCCCATCTCAGTGTCCCAAAGTGCTGGGATTACAGGCGTAATCAATCCTCTTAAATATCCCTGAAAATTATAATGTCCGGCCAGGATTCAGGACAGCTGGTCTTCTGGGGAAATTTTTTTAAAGGAATTGCCTTAATTCGGCAAATAAGACCTCATAATACAGTGGTGTTCAACCCTGGCTGCACATAGAAAATGCCCATACTTAAAGCCCCAACATTGAGAGACCCAGTTGGTCTGAGATGAAGCACAGGTATTGGTATTTTTAATAGTTCTCTATGATTTGTAACAGGCACGGTTGAGAACCACTTTCCTGGGATCATAGATTTACAGGCTTACTGGGACCAGGCTAGTAATTAGAGGAAGGGTCTAGGTGGGAATTATGGAAAACTGGATAGCAGTTCCACTCAACTCTTACTGATTGCAAAACATAGCCATTAGTTTGCAATTCTTGCTGTACTGCATAGCCACATCTCACTCTTCTAAGTCAAATCTCAAGAGTACTTGAAATATGTATACAAGTGTGCATATGTGTGTGTGTGTGTGCATGTGTGTATTTCCAGCCAAAAAGTATGAGGGTATGTTTACCTTGCTTTTTCCTAACTCAAAGCGTTTGACTCATGTTCTGCTCCTTATCTGCAGTGCTTTTTTTTCCCCCTGTCTAAACCATCACCATTCTCTACGGACCACTCATGCTTTCTCTGCCATAACATCTGAAAGTTGAGTGTTTGGGAAAGGACACCTTGCCTGACATGTCCCCTATAGTCTTACATAAACCTCCTTCCTTTGGGCTCTGTTTATTTTGTCCACATTTCTTTGGGAGTTAAATAAAACAAAGCTTTATATGGTTCATGTTTTTTATATTTTAGCTTTATAATTACCACAAGTCAGTTCTATGAATGGATATTTATTACATTAAGGAAACAATCATAAATTGTTCAACATTATTTATATAATATAGTAGATAGATTAGAAACTAGAAGGTCTTACCATGTGGATTATTTAGATTTAAAAACACTAAGATTTAATAAGAGGTAATTATAGTAAATGATGTGATGAAGATTTAAGGAGGAATAAAACAGTATCTCAAAATCAGATGTGTACTGGGGAAAGGTGAATCAGTAGGGATGTCTTAATTAAAGTTACAGTAAAAGCAAGCCACATTTATTTCTTAACCCAATATATTTATATATAAGGCATTTATTTAAAAACATTCGACTAATATTACCCTTTTAGACAAAAGAATTAATATTTGTAAGTTAGCATAAGAGCCATGCTAAATGAACTTGAACTATAGTACCAAATACAAACAACCCAAGATGTAGCCATTCACTAATTTGGTTATTCACAGATTCAACCCATATTCACGTGGGTAAGTAAGTTGCCTTCCCCAATGTCCACATATGCCAAAATGTAAAGTCTACACAGCTAGACTGCCTGGTTTGAATCCCAGCTCTGCTCCAGCCTTGCCCCTTGTCACTGGGCACTTTGAACAAAATGGGCAAGTTGTTTACTGTCACTAAGCTTCAGTTTCTTCTTCCATAAATTAAGAATGATACGTACAACATAGAGTTGTAATGATGAAAGGATTTAATCTAGCTATCGGTTTTAGAACAGTTCCTGATTCATATAAGTGGTCTACTGTATAAACTTTTGCTGTTATTATTCATCTGTGTTTCTCTGTAATTCAACTTAAGTTCTAAGAATGGATTTGACCACTGGAAAAGATGGCTTGGTCTCAACTAGCATATGGCCACACTGACATCTTCTGAAAAGAAAATTTTCTTATCTGGTTCTTGTTGATCACCTCACAGTGTTGGTTTCTACTGCATTAAGTTCCCATTTGCCCGCACACTGCATGGTTCATACCAGTGTGCACTGCAGGGGCCATTCAATGTGTTCATGCTGGCTCTACCTTTATCTTGCCCAGGGTCTCAGAAAATTGAGTTTCTCTCCTATGCCAGTGGACCTCAAAAAACAGCAAACTTGGTTTGAGACTTCCCTGACCAGGCTATTTGTTTTTCTTAATTGTTTCCATGCCTGCTGATCACAGGAGTGCCTGCAAAGCTGCCACCTCCCTGGATTCTAGAGGAAAAGGCACTGGCCAGGGTCACTCCCCCATCTAAACTGACTCTCTGCCACCCTGTTCCTCCCAGTTTTCAGCCTTGAATATCTAATCAAGAGCATCCATGCTCTCTCCAACTTGCCTTTCCCAGCCCATGAGTTGTTTTGGGGTTTGGGGGGACAGGGGAGTTTGTGATAGTTAGAAAGAGTATTGAGAAAAACCTACTTGGTATTATTCTTCAAAACTATTGTTTAGACATGAGCCTCACAATTTTAATGCAGAAATAAATAATTAACTGTTTGTCTTCTCTCTGTATTTCTATTTAATAACCCTACCTTAAGAGCAGAGACTATAGAATGTCTTTGCCCTCATTGCTGGGGAACAGGGGAGGAGTGGATTTGCAAATTAGGAAATACCAAGGGAGGAAGCACATTAAATACATTGATTAATACTACAAACATTGTCCTTTTACACATGTATCAATATGACTTCTTTGAGACTCCTGCCTCAGAGAGCTCCCGGATCATTGCAGTACAGTATAATAAATGAAAACCCCTAAGAGGAAGCAACTAATTCTGCTTGGAAAAGTCAGACAACGCTTCACTGAGGAAGTGAGGATAATTGAAAGAGGGATTCCATTAGACATTATTTTTCAGCTCCTGAGCCACAAATGTTGCAAGAGACAACAGTGAACTAATTTGAATGGAGTCCAGAAAAACTCCTCTAGTGCTGGAAATAGTGTTTATCTTCATGTTTCCATTTGCAATTCTAAGATCAAGGTGAACAGCTTGGCATACATAAGCCCTGGTGTTTGCGGTTGTGCCTAGTCTAGAGTGAAGTTGATGGCAGCTTGATATCCCCAGCCCTACCCGAGGTCATAGAAACAGCTCATGTCTCCTTGTGCCAGAGTTCAAGACTGCACAACTGGAGGCTATTTTAAAAGTTTAACCTGTTGCAGACTTAATCCTTATTTGAAGAGCCAGCTTTCAACAAATGTGAAATGGATGAAGTTTTTTCATAGCAGGCACTGCCCAGTCATACTTCTAGACATTGTTTAGCCTCCTTTTGCGTGAGCCTTTTACCTCTTTTCCAGATGCCCCAAACTTTCTTTTGTGATATTTTACACAATTTTTATCATCCATTTACACTCATCACATTTCAAAATCTTTTTCTCTTGACCTTCCTGTAACCATCTGAACTTACATTTTATTAGTGATCTGTTTTAATACATTAGTCACAAAAGAATAAAAGATGTACACATACATATTTTTAGATTAAATCACACTGAGGTATAAATTTTTGCTAATGTCTTAATGTGTTATATCCCCAGGGACTTATACATTTTAAATAAGGTTGCTTGTTTACCTGCTTTTCCAAAATGAAACCCAAAAAGAGAATTTTCACTTACTCATTTAACCATCCATCCATCAAATAATATTTAGTACAAACCTGCTGTGAACTAAGTGCCTTGCTAAAACTGTACTACTAAGACATAGAATAGGCTGTGCCTGGAGGAACTTCAGACATTGTTAATAGTAATAGATGAAATTTAATGGACAATGAACTTATCTCTAGAATCATAGCATAGGGAGGACAGCCTCTGACCTTGACTAGAATTTAGACTCCTTGAGAATTGGGTCTCCTGTTCTCATTATTCATACATGTATTCTAGTATCTTGTACAAAGTCTGCCCAGTACACAGAGTACTTAATTCTCCTTCATCGAATGAAGTCCTGACATCAGACAAGGATATTCTTGTCCTGAGGCCAAAACCCACAATAGGCAAGAGATTTTTCTTTTGTTCTGAATTTTTACATTTTAAATAATAGTCTGTAAAAAATAATAAAAATTAAATGCTCCCTAGAGCCATACCAAAATATTTTGCTAGCGATCATTTTGAATATGAAGTGGGCTACCCGACATCCTTCCTAAAGGTAGTTGATATTCAAGTAAAGAAAAGAACCTTTTATAACCTCTAGTTGGTGAATTTTATTTTTATTCATTCATTCATTTGAGTTAGGGTCTCACTCTGTTGCCCAGACTGAAGTATGGTGGCATGATGATGGCTCACTGCAGCTTCCACCTCCTGGGCTCAGGTGATCTTTCCATCTCAGTCTCCCAAGTATCTGGGCCTATAGGTGTGTATCACCACGCCCAGCTAATTTTTGTTTTGTTTTTTTTTCAAGAGCGATCTCACTATGTTGCCCAGGCTGGTCTCAAACTCCTGGTCTCAAGCAGTCCTACTGCCTTCGGCCACCCAAAGTGCTGGGATTACAGGCATGAACCACCACACCTGGCCATGGTGAATTTTATATTGAGAACCCAATTTGTAGATGAAAAAAACTCAATGAAGGCATTTAATACATACCACTACTATAAATGCAACAAAGATATTAAGTCACTAATTTCTTTCTTTAGTTTAAATTTAAAGATGTAAAGCCAAATTAAAATAAATACTGAAGAAACTCTATATTCTATTTCTGTTCTATAAAGACCTGCTCAAATTGAAGTGTTCTTGTTCCCACATATGTTGCGTTTTTTCATTTTATAAACAGAGTTAATTATGTAATCTCCTACATTCTTACAAATGAAATCAATCTATATTACTCTGCTTAGTCCCTTTCATGATAACATTTTTAAAAGTTCAGCTCCAAACCTTATTACCCCAGTTTTTTGTGGCTGTGAAACATGAAAAGTTACCCTGAACAATTGTCATAATACTTTAAGAACGGGATTGGCAGTAGTGGGAAACTGCCGGCGGGGAAGAGGGTAGACACACTTTATCAATAAGGGTACCTGATCTCAAACCAGGTGAAGTGAGACCCAAACTTTACAATGACTTGTGCAATGTATAATGACCATTTGTATACCTAACTCTGAATTGTACCCCACATCTTTAAGATAAAAATAAATTAATTATTTTTTTTCAAAAAAGAAAATTGAAAAGTTAATTTCTTAATTCTGTTTCTTAACTCTACACTAAAAAAGTGAAAGGTTCATTTCTTAGTACATACTCTTTTCTAAAGTAGGTATGGGCTTTTTTTCTAAGAACATAGTGTCATAAATTAATATACACAAGATATTGAGTCTTTCAGTAATGTTTTTTATTTAGAAAGTATGATATGGATTCCATTTTTTTAAAAAAGAAAAAGTATTTTCATGGAATTTGAGTCTAAAACAGAAGGAACATTTTGTAAAACTTTTAAAAGGTTATCTTTATTTTAAGAATTACTTGGGAAATTCAATTTATATTGCCACTCTAATCAATGAACATGAATGAATTACGTAGTCAAAAGAAAATTACATATTGTACAAGCCAGTGTGCTTGTACAATCTTCCTGGCAAAGATGGTTACTACTTCTTGCAAAAATGGCTTCTCTGATTTTTTTTTTTTTCTTTACCTAACTACTTTATTCTCTGCTCCTCAAGACTAAAACAGGCACAAGGAAGTTCTTGGCACCAGCATCTGTGGATGCTCTGCTAAAGAGGGATTTTTTGGCTTTGCACTCATGGGCTACCCTTCACCTTGGAGGAGCACCTTCTGCCAGACCTGTCTGAAAATCTCGGGTACTTCTCTCCACTTCCACCTGCATACCTATTTGGTCTTCATTTTCTTTGGCAGCTTTTTCACCTCTTGTATGATTTAGGGTTTTCGGTATTTACTGTTCTGAAAGATGATATTTGCACTTCTATTTCTAGTTCTCCTTGTCACTAGGAGGTAGCTCCTAAGAGAAGGAAGAAATGACCATTTTATTCCACTGATTTCAATTGTAATTATTTTATAGGAAAGTGAGTTGATACAATGTTATAAACATCATGGGAAGGAATGATGAACATCTGAACTCTATCAGGAAAAGAAAGACATATTTGGGGTGATAATTAGCAGTTGGGTCACGAATTGATTATTGTTATGAAGGTGACTGGGTTAATTGTGACTTGGGTGGCTAGATTAATGGTGGCATTTGACAGGATTAGGGATACACTCCTGAAAAGATAAACCCAGTTACGGATATGAGTGCCTTTATACACAGACACAAATTTTACTTTAAATCATACTTGTAACTGTGTTGTAAGTAAAAATCACCATTTATTGAGCGCTCACTGTTATTTGCATATATAACATAGTTGACACTTTAGATGCCTATATGTATATAATTATCATTGTAAACATTAATCAAAAATGGCACATTGAGTTTTCTATAAATAACTGATTATAAAGTATAGCAAACTTTAGTTTTTAACCAGTTATGGTGGCTGTTAAGCGTACTAGAAGATTCTTAAATTTTTAGTTCAATAATGAAGAATAAATTGATGATGATAACAATTACAACAACAGCAGTAATAATAACAGCCATTTTCTTACTGTGTATTTACTGTTTGCCAGGCAGTGCAAATTGTTTCACATACATCATTTCACTTAATCCTCTCAACTGCTCTTTGAAGTGAATGTTATTAGACAGATTGCTACAGAGGAGGAAATTATATCTCAGACTTGTTTGGTAGTTTGCCCTACTAAATATCAAAACTAGGATTTGAACTCTCTTTCAGCTAAACTTCATTTTCATGTAAACTGTTTTACTTCAGTTTATTCTGATAAAAAAGCGCATTTGAAATTTTAGTCATGAATGTATTATTGGCTTTAAATGGCTGCTGTTTTTCTTTCTCTGGGTTTACATACACCTCTAAAGCAAACTAATTTTGTTAAAATTATCTCTCACCAAATACACTATCTAAAGTAGTTGGTTATTTTCTGTTATCTATTTTTTGCTAGAAAAAAATTGTTCTGATACTGACTAGCAGCAAGTATATTTAATTAATTAAGACTTTAGTCCACCAGGCTTCTCATTCTAAAGAACCTTTTCTTGAGCAATATAGTTAATTTATAGATGTGATATTATAACAGTATTCAGAGTATCTTATTTTTTCCATATAAATAATTAGTCTACCTTCAGAACCTAATGTGATTAGTTCTTAAAAGTTTGAAATAATAAGCCAGAAAAAACCAGGGTAATGAGGTTTGGGGATGAACTTTTTTTATGATATCATGAAAGGGACTAAGTAGAGTAATACAGATTCCTTTCATTTGTAAGAATGTAGGAGAAGAAAAGAAATTACATAATTAATTCTGTTATAAAATGAAAAAATGCAGCATATGTAGCAATAAGAACACTTTATTTCGAGCAGGTCTTTATAGAACAGACATTCCATATTGTGTTCACCCTTGTCCACAGTTGTCACCATGACAATTTGGTATGTTTAGCAGTTGCTGCTGAGTAAGGGAGACTATCTCTTTCTTGAGATCTCTGTGCTAGCCAAAAAACACAGCAGTTTTATATAGGTCTAGAAATAAGACAGTATATAAGAAGTACAGTATTTTAGCATTTTTCTTATTAATTTTTTATTAATCACTTTGCCCATTTCTATTTTAACATTTTTTAAAAATCAGAAACAAGTTTTGGAGCGGGCTTTTCTCTTCAAATTAAGATTTTTTTCCCACATGATTGAAGACCTTGTCATTTCTAGACATGACAAAATGTCCATAAGTGAACATGAAAACCTGTTATTAAGAATTGAAATCCATTTCAGTGAAAGGAATCTAATAATTCCAAACCATGTTTAATTCTCCATTTAAGAGAGAAAAAAAATGCCCTGATTCTTCATGTCATATTGTAAACCCATCCTACCCAGTTTTAAAAATATAACTGTCTCTATTCAGTCAGGATAGAATCATCATTCATTCATTCATTCATTCACTCTAAAGTCATATTTTGAGTACCTGCCAGCTTCTAGAGTCAAAGGTTTTCTCTAAGTGTGAGACTTTCAAACTAATTTTAAGGGGGCAGCATACAAATAAATGTGAAACAATATAAAAGAACACATTCATGAAACCCTCAGTAGTATACGAATTTTAGTGCAGGATTGAATCAGAGGTGAGATTCCTTCAGAGATAACTTCAAGTAACAATAAATTCAAAGTCAACGAAGGATGCAATGGACAGGTTGTGGCAGAAGGGAAGATGTTGTGTTCCAGATACAAGAATTGAAAACAACAGAGAGAGAGAGAGAGAGAGAGGGAGAAGATGAGAATGATGGAAATACTTCAGTGTTGGATAGGGCAGCATAATGTCAATTTAATGGTTTCTAGTCAGTGTACAGTTTGGAGAAAAGATGAAGGAAAATCATGTTGAAGGATAATGTCTGTCTTTTGGAAGCTGAATTGGCAGAGGGAGTCTGAAGCTCAGTGATGTTCTCAAGGTATAAGGTGATAACATTGTATTATAAAAATGGAAATGAATAAACAAATCTTAAGTTATTTGTGAAAAAATAAATGGTTAGGTTGGCAATAAGTTGATTGGGGGCAGGAGTTTAGCTTGTAGGTGTTGCCAATGAATTGTTGCCGCCAAATAAAGATTCTGTATATTCATCTGGTTATATAAATAGTAAAATACATAGAGTAGAAGGGATGAATTCACTTAGTGGGAGAGTGTTAAATAAATAAGAAGGGATAGGAAGATTAGATTCACAGGAAGGTGATCTAGATTTAGAGTCAATTCAATTTAATAAGTTTTGAGACTATATGCCAGACATTGTACAAACAGTGGGACTACAGGGGTAAACAAAGACATGACATGGACCCTGGTGGAGGAACTTAAAATGTGACAGGTCTGAGTACGTAAAATTTTGAAATGGGCTAGTTTGAAAGGAAGATGAACATTGTAGAATGGAGAAAAGGTACCTCAGTTAAGGAGTTTGGAATGGCTACATTTATAAAGTAAGAGGAAAAACAAAAATTCCCCAAAAGAGAAACTTCAATGTTAAAAAGAGAACTAGATTTCACTTTTAGTATTGTTTGAAACATCAAAAGTTTGGAAACAATTTAAATGTCTGTTAGTGGGAGAATTACTTTCTGTAACAATAACAAAATATGTACCATTCTAAATTGAGATACCTGTATGCACTGATGTAGATAGATTGTGTACATTATGTATTTAGTGAAAATGCAAAATGTGTAATGACTGATAGTAATTTTTTTTTTTTTTTTTTTTTTTTTGAGTTGGAGTCTCACTCTGTCGTCCAGACTGGAGTGCAGTGGCCGCTCCCGGCCACCGCAGCCTCGACCTGCTGGGCTCTGGCGATCCTTCCGCCTCAGCCTTCCAAGTAGCTGGAATTACAGGCACGTGCTACCATGCCCAGCTGATTTTTTGATTTATTGTAGAGATGAGGTCTCGCTGCCCAGGCGGGTCTCGAACCCGCGGGCTCAGGCAATCCACTCACCTCAGCCTCCCAAAGGCGCGGGATTACAGGCTGAGCCGAGCCCGACTGACTGATAGTAATTTAATTTATAAAATAAGGTATGTGTCAAAATATGCTCACACAAATTTCTTTGTTTGCATGTGCATAAAAATAGGTCTGGAAACTTACTAAACAGTTGTTGGTAGTAGTTACCTCTGGGGAGTGGGATCAGGAAGGGTGAGGAACTGGGGTTTTCAGTGCTTACTTTATTTCTGAATTATTTGTATTTTTTTTACAATGAACATGTATTTTGTTATCATTGAAATCTGAATTGAACAATTATAGATTCACTTATAGTTGTAGAAATAATAGAGTTCCCTTCTGGGACGCATGATACAAATGTTGGGGCTTCTATTTTTATCCCATAGGTCCCTGAAATTTTTTTTAAGGTCTGTTTTATTTCTCATACTGGGTAACCTCTGTTGATCTCAAGATCACTCATTCTAACCTATGCAGTCCTCTCTACTACGGAGCCCATCCACCCATCCAGTGAGTTTTTTAAATTTCATTATTCTATTTCTCAGTTCTGTGATTTCCATGTAGTAGTTGCTGAGATTGAGCACTTTAAAACCTGACTGTAAACTCCCTGGCAGTCAAAGTAAGGTAAGAAATAAGAATCATACATCATCCTATCCAAGAGATAGAAATACAATAATTCTCAGAGATGTCATAGCATTTCCTAGGCTGGACTCTGGGAGAATTTCTCTCTAGAGGTGGTGAACTAGTATGCAGGGGTTGCTCTCACGGTAACTAGCAAGCGATTTTAAATGTATTTCCTACTTGTCTCTTGGAGGAAAATAATGTTATAATCCAAAAGAAAATTCAGATAATTAGTCAGTTTGAGTTTATAACCCCAGTCACCACATTTGACAAGAAAAAACTTTATTACAGAAAATGGAAAACCTTGGTAATGAACTGGGGAGAGTAACGAGTTTAGTTCCATAGAGTCTCCCAAGTCTGAGAGGAAGTAATTGCGTACATTGTGATGTTTTAAAATTATGTGGGATGATGGCTGCTGCATAAATTATATCTCAGGAGTGGGGAAGACTCAATTCATCTTAATTAAGATACTTCATGGCCCACCAGTTTTTTTGAGGCCTGGGTGTCTACAGACTTCCTATCCAGAGTTGCAGAGAAAAAGAATTTATTGGCAAGTTAGACAACTGAATAAAAATTATTGTATACAATATCCAGTGAGATAGGAAATCATTATCAGTGAGAAATAACCTAGGGAGTCTAAGTTTTTAGCAGTGGAGAGATGTAGGAGAAAATCATGTTGTGAGTGAGACCTAGTAGAAAAAATGTTTTGTTGAATATGATTGTCAATGGGTGACTTTCAGAATAGAATGAGCAGGAAGATTTATTTAGGGAAAAAGTTATTAGTTTGCAATTGTAATATGGTATTTGGAGACCAAGCAAGGATCATTTCTAAGAAAGCAATGGATAGTGAGTGGTGTCAGAAGTAGGAGAGAACATAAGAAGCATGTGAATGTATGAGGACAGAGGTGGAATTAGCATTAGTGGAGAGTACTTTCATCCAAGAAAATGGGACCAGCAAAGATGTAGGGAAAAACCAAGAAATAAGGAAAGAGGGACATAGCTGATATTCTAAGGTGAAATGATGTATGAAAAGTCATCTATAAACAGTCCATTATTAAAAACGTTCTTGTCAAATGAGTATTGCAGGTAGAAGGGGAACTCGCAGATGCCAAATACATGAATGAAGAATTGTGGAGTTGGAATAGGAACACAGGCTGTAGGAAGGAAACCGAATGTGAGAACACAAATTTCTCATGAAAAAAAAGAAGGGCAAAGTGGAAGATCTAGAAAGATCATAGACTGAATTTTGAAAGACAGACATCTCTCCCTCTTCTATTAAAAGGAAAGATGAGAATATGAATGTGCAGATGGCATGAAACCCTGATATGCATAAATAAGAATTTTACTTTTCTATAACTTAATTTGTGTGTGATGGTCCATTCCAATATGATGATAGAAATCTTAAGTAGTACAAGGTTTTCTGTCTTCCATTTTCCTAGTCCCCATTCCTCATGAGCCACTGCTAAGGGATCACTTGCTTCCATCTGTCTGCCTACAGCTCTGTGTTCCTTCCATGACTCACAAAAGCCACGCTTCCACACTTAGTCCACCACAGCTCAGGAATCTCTTAAGACCATTCCCAATACTGTCTGCCTAGAGACATACTCTCAGACATTCACTCTCTGGAGTCATGCCCCTTCCCTAGACTTCTTACCAAGAAGCACAGTGTAGGGCCACTAGGACTCCTAAAGCTCTGTTCTCATCTCTTCTCCATCAGTCCCTTGTGTTTCTTGTCTAGAGGTAGAGAGGAGACACAGTGTGGGAAGCTGCATACTACACTCTCATGGCATTTTGCTTACATGTGTCTGAAGTCTTCATTGTGTCTACAAGAGTTTTAGCTTCTATAAACAACAAAGAAGGCTGTCCCTTCTTTGCGTGAGGGTTGATAGGATTTCGTCTCCCCTTCCTCCAGCCCATGACTTCCTGGAAGTGACAAACATAAAAATCTTATCATCTCAAATGTCTTCAAGGTTGGGGGAGTAGAGTTGGAATAGATTGATTGAAATGTTCTAACATTAAAATACCACAAATACAAAAGATGAAGGAAATGAAAATGTAGTGTATGCCTTCATGGTGCCAGGCGTTTCTTCATTCCTCGCACCTTTTTAAATATAGGTATTCTTATCCCATTTTAAAGATGAAGAAACTGAGGCTGTGCACGGTTTTATTTTGTATCTGCTGATCCTACTGGCCATACAGCTAGTCAGAGGCAGAGCTATTTCTCCATGGACTATACCTTTCACCCTCCCTCAACAAGCAAGGTTAAGGGGCAGAATGCAGTATGAACAACATTCAGAGAAAACAACAGTGGACAGCCTTGGTCTTGGTCAACTATGAGTAAATGACAGTAGAAAGTGCTTGTAGGATTAGAGGAATAGAGGCACTGATAGTAGCTAAAAGAAAGAAGGTTAGAGCAAGAGTGAATGAGACCAAGAGAAAGAGAAGTTGAGAAAATGGTGGCTAATAAGACTATGGGCTGAATTATATTCAAAGCATCATGGCACACTTTAAAAAGAGTAAGAAGCAGAAGCAACACATGTGGAAGGAACCTCCAAAACTGATCATTGATGTGTCAGACTTATAGTGGGAAGTGAAGAGTTTGTGGCCCCAGAAAGCATTGTAGAGACATTAGTGATCCTGACAGCTGGCGCAGAGTGGTAAGTAGAAGCCTTATGGTTTTGAATAAGGAACACATCTCTGAATGTGGAAGTGAGGTGGTATTTCAGAATGAAGAAGTAAAGATGGAGGTTAGCAGAGTATCAGAAAGGTGAAGATGGTTCAGCCGTAGTATTGAAGAGATCATAATTATCATTACTTCTCCATATCCTTATTGCCATCTCTTAGCCAATGAGTTGAACCTCAAGTAACAAGCTAAAAAATGTTTATGATTTAATAATCTGGAAATGAAACAATGGGCTGAAGGTACCAGCTCTCTTTTTCCTCTCATTAGCTGTAGGAAGAAAGAAACAAAAAGTCAAAGACGGTATAGAAGAAGGAATGTGACTTTGAGTGATGAGATGTAATTTCAAATGTAACCTGTCTCCTCTGTGTGATCTTAAATGAAGGAATAGTTATATTTGTATGACTGCTTGGTTGAGCAGCTTAAATAAGATTATGATCAGGTGCTTAGCATGGGATCTAGAACATAACAGGAGGTCTATAAATGTAATTCACTTTTCCTACACCTTCATTTATTCAAAGATATTTATAGAGCAGCTAATTCTGTGCCACAGATAATGTGTTAGGATGGGCCACATTATGCAGCAGTAATGAAGACACCCCAAATCTCAGTTCTTAACCTCAACCAAAGTATATTTCTCTCACTTACTCAAAATCTGCTGCATGTTTAGATGACTTTACCAGGGCTACTCCTCCATGTGCCAACCCAGACTGCTTCACTCTTTTAACCTAACCATCTTAACAACAGAGAAAGAACTATCTAGAACTGCTCCTAAATACTTCTATCTGAAAATGGCACACATCAGTCCACTGGCCAGAACTAGTGCTGTGGCCTCATCCTACAGCAAGGGGATGAGAGTGAAGTCTTCTGTGTGCCCGAAATGAAAGAAGTAGTGGATATTGGTGAATACAAGTCATGTCTACTGCTACTCAGCTAGGCACTGGGTACTAAGCAGTGACTGAAACAGATATCATATATCCTTCCTTCATGGAGCCTCTATCCAGAGTGGCATGCTCCTGAGTTCACTTGCCCAAGCAAGGCAAGAAACTAGATTCGAGTTTGCACTTGCTGGGCTCAGTGGCTCAGCCTGTAATCCCACGCCTTTGGGAGGCTGAGGTGAGTGGATTGCCTGAGCCCGCAGGTTCGAGACCCGCCTGGGCAACGAGACCTCATCTCTACAATAAATCAAAAATCAGTTGGGCGTGGTAGTGCATGCCTGTAATTCCAGCTACTCGGAAGGCTGAGGCAGAAGGATCACCGGAGCCCAGCAGGTCGAGGCTATGGTGGCCGGGAGTGGCCACTGCACTCCAGTCTGGGCAACAGAGTGAGACTCCAACTCAAAAAAAAAAAAAAGAGTTTGCACTTTTTTTTTGTATGACAGTTATGTGGGGAAATGGGAGAGGTTAACAGTTCAGTATAAGTGACAAATATGGAGAACTTAGAAATCCTCAAAAAATATTTCCTGCAGGAGTGTTAAGTGAGAAATAAGAAATTTAGCTCTAAAATCTAAACGAGAAAGGCAACAGAGAGAGAACAGATATAGGAAGAAAAAAACACATGGAAACAGTTTATGCTTTTCAAATGTTCTGAATAATATTTGGGAATAAAAGCTGTTCTTGCTGTATCTACTGCTTCCAGTAAGCTTGAAATATTTCCGCGCTGGTCTCTTCTGCCATAGTGGGGGTGCATAAGAATGCATTCCCAACCAGACTGTTTCATTCTTACCTACTCAAGTGTGGAAATTGTTGAGAAGCCTGGACCCTGATTCATCTTCTGGAATGTCTTTTGATGAATCAAATTGGCTTGATTGGCAGCTGTCAAATGTGGACGGCTCACAGGAAAGGAAGAATTATGCTTCTATAAAAACTGAAAATGTTACAGGATTAAGCCAAAAAACCTAGTAATACAACTTTATGGTGGAACATTAGAGAGATAGCTTCTTATAAGCTTTTTAAATGATTTATGTAAAAATGTTTATTAAAGAAAAAATAGGAAACATGTGAAAAAAGAAACATTTATAACAACTCCTAGAGATAATCCGTTTGGTATACTTCATCCCAGGCTTTTTTCTAGGCATGCACATCCATTTCTCTTACAAAAACAGATCACATAATATGTGCTACTCTGTCATCTCCCTTTTACTTAACAGTATTTCTTGAATATTCTTCCGTTTTAAAAAGAATATTTCTGCAACTTTTTTTAATGACTACATGGTATTGCATCATATGTGCATGTCAAAATATATTTATCATTCCATTAGGTCGTTTACAGATGGTTGTCATTATAAACAATGCTGTTGTGAACATACTCTAGCTGAATTTCTGTGCACAACTTTAATTATTTTATAGGGTAAGGTTTCTAAATTAGAATACCAGGGCAAAAGTCATGTACATTTTAAGGCTTATTATTTACATTACCAAATTTCCCTCAAAAAGGTTTGTTTCAATTTGCATTCCAGCCAGCAATGAATGAGAACAAAAGGTTTAGGAGCCCAAAAATCTACAAGTATGGTTGTAGATAATTGGTTGTATTATTAAATACACGCATAATCTTGATAGCTGTTAGCAGAAAAGGTCACTCAACATATTACCTTTAAATTCCCCTTCCTTCCTATGCATTTAATGTTTTATGCTAAAATCTTATCTATGAAAGTTTCACATTAGATTTCCCAGAAAAGAATTTAAGACAAATTCACGTTACGCTAACTGGGTTCATTAATATCATGGGTGCTAGGGTAAAAACCCATAGATGATGGTGAGTTCCTCACTCACCAAATCATAATGAGCTCTGCCATAGATTATCATCTGTGCCTTGATATATGGCTGTGGCCAAATGTTTGTACACATATGTAACAATACAAGGAGACAATTTCCCATTGTTCTTTAAAGAAAATCCCCTAAAACTTTTAACTAAATTGACTATATTGAACTATGAGTGACATAGATGAATTAATTGAGTATGTACTTACAATATGTGCTTACTAATTTAGACATGAATAATACTTTAAAGTATATATTATGAGGAATATTTTTAGAAGTACTGCTGTTTTCTCATCCTTATATTACTCATGGAGCAGTTTTGGTCCACATCCCATTCCCATGAGTCCTTGACCACAGAATAGTGCCACCTTTTTGGGCCATGGGTCTGCTTTCACCACCTGTCATCTGGAATTTAGTCTAAGTGGTTTGGGGTGCAGCACTTTGTGAAACTGTGTATGATGCCATAACTGGAAATATTTTCCCCAGCTATAAAAACCTACTTACTACTTCTGATCTCCAGTAATCACTTACTCTCTTTTTTTTAGTGATCTTTAAAATACTCGATTTCAACAGCATCCAGCACTTAGAATTGTTAGGTCATGTCTCCCAAAATAATTACCAACTCAGTATTAAATTTCTGTTTTTACCAGTCCCATCAACTGAATGGCTGCTAAAACTATCTAAAACTCATCAGTTGACGTTGTTTCAGGTTAATGCATGTTCCCCAAACAGTACTTTGTTCAAAATAAAGTAATTGAGAGAGTGCCTAGTATTATGAGAGACTTTATAAGGACTTTAGTTTAAAATGTCTTTTACTGAGGGATCATTTTGGAAAAGAAAAATCTCACCTTATATTCAGCCATATATTATGAGTTAAACCAAAAGAGGGAAGATTCAAACGAATCTCTTTTATGTTCTTATGCAAAGTGACTATTGAATATGAAAGTTTTGTCCACCTATAGGAAATAGCTAAAGAATACAGCAGGATTATAATGCAGGATTATCTTGTATAGAAACACTGAAAATAGAGATTTATTCTATACAGGGTTGTCTTGTATAGAAACACTGAAAATAGAGATTTATATAGCCTGCTGCTTTAAAAATATTCACATTAGAATCTTTTAAGAACTATAGCCTCTACCCGATTAAACTTTCTCCCAACCCCAAGCTTTATTTATGTTTATTTTAATACAAAAAAAAGAAAAATGAAGACATGGTCTCTTAGGTATCCATAGCCCAAATTTTGGAACTCAACATGAAAAATTTAGAAAACTGAGTGGCTAGATTTCCTGATAGTGTTACTCCCTCCTTGAGATATATTATATTATATTGTTTCCAATCTTTTCATCTAAGTATTTTCAAGAGAATCAGACTAAAGGAACATTTTACAGATTAGGTGATAGCTGTTTGATTGATATGGTTAAAGATAGCATATGGTATATTCTTTACTTCCAAACTGTTTTGTGTCTTTGTCCTTGCCCACAGCAGTAGTATGTATGAGAACTACCCAAAAACTTCCCAATGATACACGTGTATGATATGCATCATCTTAAAAAGTGATGAACATTTTGCCATTGCATTCTTTATTATTTGAACTAAATCAAACAGAGATATAGAGTTTAAAAAGTAAATGGTTATAGAACTCTTTAAGCAAGATCTCACAGTTTCCTGAGATTATAAATGCTATTTTAAAATGTTAATTAGAAGATGCATTTGTTTTAATTCATGATACTGAAAATATTGACTGAATTGTGAATTAACACATTTAGGGTTGCAGATGTCATTTTTCATGAGATCTTCTGAATGATATAATTTTCATATTTCATATAGCAGTTTGATCAATTTACAGATTTATTTTACATAATTAGTTGGTAAATGAGAAATTCAATTGCTGATATATAACTATTTTTTCATAATATAAAAAAGAAGTTAAGATTCTGAATTATAAATAAGAAAACAAATATTTTAAGACATCTGTTCCACATCTGTCTGAAATAAGATAATTTAAAACAGTGTAATTAAATGCAAGAAATACCGAAATATTCACACCTTAGGATGCAAAAAGAAAAAACCTCATTTCATTTTAATGTGATTTGTTGAATTGTAGAATTTTTAAAAAATTTTAGTACCCTTTAGCCTTTCATTCTGTCATTTTCAAAGAAAGACCAAGCTAAACAAACAAAAAATAATTCATGTGTTCCAAAGCTTCTCCTAAATGAAAGAATTATCTTTATTTCTATTCTTTTATATGTTACATAACTCCTCTCCTAAGTTATACTCAGTGGACATAGACTCAGACCTATCCCCTTTTGATGTATTTATAATTCTCCATTCAATGATTTAAAATGAGAGATTAGTGAGAGGGTTGCTAATCTTACTCCCTAAATTGGGTGTTCCTTGTGGGCACAAAGGGGTTCAGCAAATGTGAGAGAAAGGTATTCAGCCTCATGAAAATGAGAAGCATCTTTGGTACATTCTCATCATCTGTAGAGAATCATCCTTTGAAGGTTGGTCTTTACTTTATAAAGGAAATAAAAATCTGTGTGTTCAGTGGAAAATTAACCATTTTTGTAAAAAAGAAAATATACATTCTATAGTCTAGCTTTAAGATGTGAAAAACAAGGCAGATTTTCCCTTTAACAAAAAGCTGCAGAGCCTTAAAACTTTAACAGGACTGGGTTTGATCATAAGAGAGAAGTCTGTAGATGTGAAAACACTCACTGCTAATGCTACAGTGTAAGGTTATAGGGAAAAAAATCTCTGCGTGGATGCCAGAAGCTCCCCTAACTAGCAATAGACCACAAAAAGGATTGCAACTGTGAGAAGTAAACCCACTTTTTCTAACATATACCTTAAGGTAGCACAACTTATATTTTGTGTGTTTATTTCCAGGGAGCATGATAAAGATCCAGATCGTTTTTTTAAGGTATTAATGCGTCTTAAGGACCTAGGACTCAACTTCCACGTCTCTGTCCTTGGAGAAACCTTCACAGATGTCCCAGGTACCTCTTTTGAATTTTCTAATGTGTGTTTTTACAGATGACATAAGCTCTAACTTAAGTATTAATTTCCATGTTTCCCTTTGTTAGAATAATCAAGATGAGCACTGTTAACCAAAAGATTATACGATGGCATTAAAGTCTGATTCAATTAAAAAAATACTTAAGTAAGCATTCTTTGATTTAAGTTGAGAACGTGAAGTCATCTCTTTTATCAAATATAGTTTGTACAATGCATCTTGATGTAAATAAAATATATTGCTTTAGGCATCTTAACACTTAAGGAAAGTGGGAATTTGTAATTGGATATATAACCTCTCACCTCTGGGGTCACTGGTTTGAATCCTGCTCACATTGGTAATAGCTGAAATACATTACCATCTGTTAAAGGTGGCCTGTATAAAGCATTTTGGCATCTAACTTGTAATGCAGAATGAACCACAGTCCACATCATAGTTGTCATTGGTCCATTCCTTGTTTGTTGAACTTGAGAAAGACAAAAATCAGAAGCTGATAGCATAAGTCCTCTCATTCTTAACGCCACATGGAGCCTTTTCAGGGCCATTCCCTTTGCCTTCCATCCTCACTGGTCATATTTGGGTCAGTAAAGTTGAGGATTCATAAGCACTTACGTGTTCATATTTTTTAAGCTTTGGGTATTCATCATTGTTTGAAAACCAAATATACAGGCAACAAAATTTCAGTAATGACCTTTGCCATTGTGCATCATAACTCCTAAGGACCACCTAAAGTTTCTGTAGTCACTTACCAAGTACCTCTCAATTCTGGTATAGTGTTGGGAGCTACACCCAGCCTGTACCTCTCCTGTGACTCGTCTTCTGCCTTCTGCAGCTCTGGATACCTAACTTCTCTAAGTTCCTCCAAGGTACCACCCTTTTTTAGACCTTCAGACTTTTCCTATTCATTTCTATTTTATCCTTCTTATCTCAGCTCAGGGAGGCGTTTTGGTTTTTTGTTTTGTTTTGTTTCCATCTGAGGCTTTGTCATGGTCCCTCAATACCCCATACTTTGTGGTATTTACCTCAGTTTTGAATTATATATGTGTGATTTTTTTCATCACTCGCACACATGCACACGTGCACATACACACGAGAATGTAGGTGCTATGCGGATAGGGACTGTGTCTGTCTTGTTCATTGCTATACCCCAAAGTCCAGTGCAGTGCCTGACACAGTGCTGGAGCTCTATGAATACTTATTGGATAAATGGGTAAAGATAATATAGACTCCCTGCCTTCAAAGAATTTATAATTTTGCTAAGGAGGAAATACTGGTGTATATGCATAAGAAACAGAGAGTGAAACACAAGATATTATAACTATACATATATTAGTAGTGACACAGGTGATTTAGGATATTAATTGAAGGACTAATTCTTGAATAGCTAGAGAAAGATTAAGCTGTTCCAAAAGGGGAAACAATATAAGCAAAGCACATAAAAGCAAACATTTCATAAGTATGTTTAAATGAGAGAAAAACGTCAATGATTAGTGCTTGGAATCACGAATCTAATAGAACAGGAAATTCTGCATGCAGACCTTAGTAAGTAAGTTCATACATATACTACACAGGTAGGGTAGGGCCAACATCTGGAGAATCTTCATATGCTAAGTAGGTTAATAAAGATAAGGAATGGGGAACCTAGATCTTGAACAGGGAAGGCATATAATGAAACCTGTCTTTTAGGAAGCTGTGTCTTGTGATGAAAGGTAGGCAGAATTACAGTAAGGCCCTATGGTGGTCATCCAGGTGTGATTCTGTGAGGTGGTAGCAGAGATTAGTGAGAGGGCTGTATGAGAGGGATGTTCTCAAGGAAAACAGAAAAGAATTAGGTAGGTGAATGGTTGTGGAGAAAGGGGAAAAGAAACACATCAGTTCATTTGCAAAGCTGTTAAGTCCAGTTTTGTTTGTGCCAGCTTTGAGGTGTTTGTGGATGGACTAAGAGAAGAAGCTGGAGGAAGTCCCTCAACAGAAGGCATCTAAGCCAGGTTTCCCATTGGGTAATTATAGGCCACCACTACAAAGAAGGTTAGGTTTTTACTCAAAGGGCCATGTTCTTGGGATCACAGCTTTCCTCTCCCACACATTGACCTTGAGCTATTTAGAACAATGTGGAGGTTGAAATGGGATAGTCATGGAGTAATTGGAGGTCCAGGACCCCAGTGCTCAGTAATTACAGATTGCCTTAATTGCTCACTTTGGCTCCACTTCCACACATACTTACTGAGCACTGTGGAAGGGAGCTTCCGCAGTAAACAGCATTCAGTGTCCCTCTCAAGGAACTCTGCCCTGGGGAGACACTTAATTAGCAGGTAACTAGAATGCTGTGAAATACTCAGGGAGTGCGTGAAAGCCCACATGAAGGGTTAGCATATTGTCTGTGTACATGCTTCTGTTACTCCCAGCCTCCATTGGGGATTTTTTCTTCCTCAGCCACTGGTGAATCAACTTTTTATGGCCACGGCACTTCGCCTTGCACAGAGGAGGAGGCCAAGTGTTGAGTGGATAGGTGAGCCTGGTAGCTTCCAGGTTGTGCCCTTAGAAGGCCACTTGGCTAGATTCTACCTTAAAGATCTCTTAACAGGCTACCCTGTGTAACTTCAGCCATTCTTACCACCCCTCTGGGTTATTTAACAAATACTTACACAACATTGGCTGTATTCTAGGTGTTGTCCTAAGCCGTTTACAAATATCAGCTGTTTAAGTCTTGATAACAATTCTGTTAAGTATTACTGTCTCCATTTTTCCCAGGTGGAGAAACTGAAGCACAGAGAAATTAAGTAGACCACACAGACAGGAAGTATGTTACCTACTGTGACGTGCTGCCTTTTCATGATCTTGTTTTTGGACCCAACTGTTTCTCTAACTTTAAACATTACTTTTTTTTACCCATCTCACCATCCAGCACTCCTATTCTCTTATTGTCTTTTCCACAAAAGGGCCACCTAGCAGATATGCGTGTCTTTGTCTGTTACCTCTTCTTGGTACTACAGTAGCATATATAAAACCCAGATCATAAAACCAACATATATACTATGTGATACTGGCCAGAAGAATTGCTCTCAGCATTTAACCTGTGAAGAGAATGTGACTTTCTTGTATTAATAAATTGCAATAATAATTATTATTATGTTATTAATACCACCATTCATTGAAAGTTTACTTCTTGCCTGATCCTTTGCCTGGTTATTTTGTGTAATGCTCAGGATAATCTTAATGAGGTAGGTTGTTTTGTTTTTTTATTTCATAAATAGTGAAACTGAGACTCTGAAAACTTAAATCACTTTGATCGCACTGACTGTCCTTGAGCCTAGCTTTTGTGTGCATGTGTATGAAATACAAGGCTGGATGGATTGGAAAACCAAGAAAGATATACTATATGACAGCAGGACCACCGACCACTCTTTATCCAGCTTAATTCGCTTTCCCACTTCATAGAACTCTTAAGGAAAGTAGCACATTGCTGAGTTATGACGTTAGTTCAACAAGTTTTACTGGCCTTTTTAATGAAGCAAACAATCAACATTAAATTTATTTTGAAAATGCTAGAACTGACTTTTATTGAGCACTTAGTATGTGCCAGGACTGTTCTTAGCATTTTATCTATTATTTAGTCTTTTCAATAGCCCTATGAATTAGATAGCATTGGAATTACCATTTCCACTGAGAAAAAGTAAGGCACAGAGGGGTTAAATCACTTACCTGAAACCACCCAGCCAGTTGATTAGGAAGCCACAATTGAAACCTTGTCAGTCTACCTCCAAGGTAAATGCTCAGTTTACGCTCTACATAGAAATGCACAAAAGCATACCTGCTTTATAGGTTAAAAAGCAGGAAGTTCCCTGGCCGTTCATGTGAAATTATTTCCCTTTTCTCTGATAATCTCTTTGCAAATGTAAAATTAAAAAAAAAAACAAATACACTTCATAAATATCTCCCCTACCTAGTTGTAAAAATGGATTTCCTCCTTTTTCTTCTGGCTTTCATCACAAGAATGGTGTCAAAAGCAATATGAAGTGAAAAGATACTCCAGATAGATAATACTTGGTACATATTTAGTGTTCAGTAAATATTATTTGAGTGAATGAAAGAAGGAGTTTGGCATAATAGAATAGTATAGTTTACATACTTTATGAGGTATGTAGAAACCTACATTGAAACAATTTTCAAATACTAAAGAGAATGAAAGTAGAGAATGTTTCAGGACTGAACCCTAAGACTTAAGCAAGTTCTAGGTGATGTTATGTTTTCAGTTTTAATATAGGTGAACTTGACTTAATGTCATTTTTTAGTTATTTTTTTCTCATCTCTCAGCTCTTACATTAGTAATCATAAGCTGAGTTATGCTAAGATAACAGGAAAGCTTAAAATCTCTAGCTTAAAGCATGGAAGACTTATTTCTTGTTCATGTTTATTGAGACGAACAGGAGTGTTCTACTCATTATGCACACTTGAGCACCCAGGCTGATAGAAAGACGCTAGTGACCACTGTCTCAAACATTACCATTGATCATGCCAGAAGGAAGAGAAAGCTCAGGAGGGTCTCTCATCAGCTATTAAGTGCTCTGGCCTTAAAGAGGCTTCATTCAACACTCTGACCAGGCTCGTCGCAGGGCACTGCCTAATCATGAAAGGAGCCAGGGAAAGCATTCCTGCTTTGTGCCCAGAATGGAGGAAAACCAAAATGTTTGGTGAACTCCACTATTGATCACTACAGCTCTTCAATATACATTATTATGGTCTGTGGCTCCTCAGACTGAAAAATCTATCCAAGATTTCTGTCTTAATGTGAGTAAGGCTGTCCCAGTTGAGTAAAGAGCTCTTTAAAAATATTAGTACAGTAGTCCTTCCTTATTCAGTTTTGCTTTCCATGGTTTCAGTTACCCACGGTCATCTGCAGTCTGAAAATAGGTCATTACAGTACAATAAGATATTTTGAGAGGGAGAACACATTCACATAACTTTTATTACATCATATTGTTATAATTGTTATATTTTATTAGTTACTATTGTTAATCTCTTACTGTGCCTAACTGATAGAGTTCATAATAGATATGTTATCTTAGTCTCTCTCCTGTTGCTATAACCGAATACCTGAGACTGGCTAATTAATAAAGAAAATTAATTTTATATCTTACAGTTTTGGAGGTTAGGAAGTCCAAGACCTAAAGACCACATCTGGTGAGAGCTTTCTTGCTGGTGGGGACTTTCTGCAGAGTCTTGAGGCAGTGCAGGGCATCACATGGCGAGGGGGCAAGAGCATGCCAAACTGGCCTTCATAACAGATCCACTGTCCTGATAACTAACTTACTCCTAAGATAACCCATTAATCCAATGTATTTGGGGGGGGGGGGTCAGAGTCTCACTCTGTTGCCCAGGCTGGAGTGCAGTGGCATGCTCATGACCATCACAGCCTCAACCTGCTGTGTTCAGGTGATCCTTCCACCTCAGCCTTCCAAGTAGATGGAACCACAGGCATGTGCCACCTCACCCAGCTAATTTTTGATTTGTATAGACAAGGTCTCACCCTGTTGCCCAAGCTGATCTCGAACCCTTGGGCTCAGGCAATCCTCTCACCTCCACCTACCAAAGTGCTGGGATTATAGGCATGAGCCACTGCACCTGGCCAATCCAATGGATTAATCCATGCAGAAGGGCAGAGCCCTCATAACCCAATCACCTCTTAAAGGCTCCCACTTCTTAATGCTGTTACATTGGGGATTAAGTTTCAATATGAGCTTCAGAAGTGACATTCAAACCATAGCATATGTAAAGGAAAAACACAATATATCTAGGGGTCAGTATTATCTGTGGTTTCAGGCATCCTATGGGGGTCTTCAAACATATCCTTCGTGTATAAGGGGGGACTATTGTATTGCCAGCAATCTTCTTATTGCAAACAATCCAGCTGGTATCTAAATATATGTCTAATAACTGTATTCTGTAAGGCAAAACAGATTTGAAGTAGAGCTGGTTCCTGTGGAAATGGAGTTAATTAGCACTTAAAGGTGACTTGGCATTTTGAAAAGTTTTTATTGACTGTCATCCAGGGATGCTTCCTCCTACCCTCAGGTATATTTGACAGTGTTCAGAGACATGTTTGGTTGTAATAACTGCTGGGCAGGGTGAGGGGGTACTCCTGGCATCTAGTTAGTAGGTAGAGGCCGGGGTACTGTTAAGCATTCTACAGTGCACGGGAAGGCCCCTACAACAAAGAAATATCCAACCTAAAAGGTCAGTAGTGCCTAGATTGAAAAACTCTGATTCGTAGGAATTGAAGTCAGCAAACCAGGCTTAGTCCTGGGTTCTAAAACTTTCTAAATTAACCTCAAGTTAATCCATCTCTGCACTAAGGTAGAAGAGATGGGAAAGGGAGATAAGATTAAAACCACCTGCCTAGCCACTTGAGTTATAATGAGGATTTCAACACAATTAGATAATTTGAGGGAAAGTGCTTTTTAAACTACTTATGCAGATTTTATTATAAGACTTGTGGACTTCAGAGTTCCTATATGGAGTGAGTTGTTAATGCACTTTTAATCCAAAGGAGACTTTGATGACTCTGTACCTTACAAGTACATTTTATTTTTATTCAGAAAATTGAAAGGTTATTCTGCTACATAAAGCATCTGCATCAGACTCCAGGCTACAAATGAACCAAAAAGCCTAGCACCTCTCAATGCAAATATTTGAGTTTTGGCCAGTTCTCTTGATAAGGTCACATTGTTAGCCCTTGAGATGATTTAAAAAAAAAAAAAAAGGAGCAAAATGCTTAAGATATCAAATCAATGGAATGTGTTTGTATACATAATAATTTCCCACAAGTAGTAATTCTAAACAAAATATTATTTTCTGTGAACAGTTAAAGGCTTTCATGAGAGTTCTTCTTTCTATACTGCAGACATGGCAGAAGAAAGAGCTTTAGACTTTGGGGTGGCCAAAAAGGTTGCAAGGAAACTTAAAAACCTGAACTACGGTTTTGGCAGACAGAAGTTTTTCTGGCACACCTTTAATTTGAGGTTGAAAACAGTATGTAGACAGTTTCTGGTTAGTATCTGGCATGACAATGGTTATTACTGTGATCTTCGCATATTTCTGATTCTTAGCTCTGGAGTCAAATGTTGGTAATTATATAACATTTCCTCCCCACCCACCTCCTCCTTCACTCAGCTCCCAGCTCCTACCTCATTTTCAGTAGAGCAACTACACAGAAGGGGGAAATACTAGAAAACTTCTAGGAACACAAATAACATGTATCACATTAACTTAAGGATTAGCATTTTGCTACAAGGAGAGCCCAGCAGAAGGAAAGCTACTAATATATTAATAAGTATTGATTTCTTAGACAATAAATGTACTAGTAAGATTAAATAAACACTCTCCAGACCATGCCATTCCCTAAACCTATTCCTTTTGCTGGAATTTTTTTTTAATTTTATCACTATTCATTCTTCTAACATAGAATTATTCACTGAGTGCCTATTGTGGTCTGGCATCATGTAAAGTATTATGCATACCAAGAGAAGAAGGCATGATTCCTCCCCTCTAGAATCTTACTGTCTGATTGGGGGAAAAAAGTGTTTATATAATTATATTTTATTATAACATATCCTTGTTTATATTGTAACATTTTAAATAAGTTTTTTTCTAGTCCTGACTTGTACCCCACATCTTTAAAATTTAAAAAAATAACTAAATAATTTTGAAACATTATCTGATACTTACAAGCAGCCCTTGTAGCAATCTGGTGATTTAGATAATCAAACAAGTATTAACATCCCCAAATTATAGCTGAGGAAAATGACTTATATTAATAGCTCTATTTTAGTAGCATGGATCTGAATTAGATTCTCAGTAGTCACAGCCATCTTCACTTGATTCTTAGAAATAGACATATAGTTATTTTCCTAAGAATATGATTGAGGAGTTCAGTTTTCAAGAATCTGAAATACAAACTGAAGTCTCCTAGTCCTTTGCTGACATACAGAAAACAACAAAACAATGAGAAAAGAAAGGAAGATTCAATTAAATGCAAGCTTTTATAAACTTCTGTCAGAAAAGAAAAAATGCTTTAAGAGAAACGATGATATGTCTTAAGATAATTTATTAAGTGCCAGAATATTACTTTATATAGCTTTACAAAGTTGTTCTAAAAATCAAACAAAATAAATATATGAATGGACAATCTACCAAAGAAATTGTCAGATTCAGAACATGTATGAAGTGATAACTTGTAAGAGTACTTCACAGATTCAAAAACATGGCAGTAGAAAAACAGGCAGAAATGGAGAACTCAAATAAACCCAAGTTGTATATACATTTAATAGCGGACAAACTTAGGATATCAAAATTTAATAATATACTTATCCCAACTCACAAATACAATATTTTTTCTTAGTGAAAACAATAGAATAAAATGAATAACTTTTATGTAATTAAAACAGCAAAACAAATTATACATCATGCATTGTTATATATTTATATTCTAAATACATATAAATATAGAGAGAAAATATATGCTTCAATTCTTATATGAACATAAGCATATATTCTAAATATATGTTTTAGATAAAGATTTGTAATAGCATCAGCACATTATTATTGTAAGTACAGTACTCTGAATTATTACTCTGTGCCAAGCCAGGGCTAGGTTTTTACTCTGGTGTTTCATTTTATATCACAGCAGTCCCCTCAAAAGGTATGAACAGGTGAAAACAGGCTTTAGTTAAATAACCTGTCTCAGGTCACACAGCTAATAATCTAAAGAGATGATAATATCAGAATAAAAATTAATTTTAAAAAACCTAGGAAAAAGTCTTTAATTTTACCAGTAATTAAATACATGTAAATATGAAGCATTTATGAGGGCAGTTGCATTGATCAAAGCAATAAAAGTAAAGACATAAAAACGAAGATAGCCAACTTGTGAGGCAACATCTGCATGTATGGTCATGGTACCGTAAATTGTTTTTCCTGAGCCACATGAGTTACCATACCCTTTGTCTGACTTAGCAATTTCACACAGGAGAAGATGTCACATGGAAATAATTCCAGGAAAGATAAAACAGATGAAAAAAGTTATCCTTTCCTCATTTCCTTCTCTACTATCCCACAGTCCACAGGTCACTGACATTCTATGCTTTCTTGATCCCATGCCTCACTCTGTTTCTGTTGCTGCTTCTCCAGTTCTTGCCCTTCTGGGTTCTTGACTTCTACAAAGTCTCTAGATGAGTTTCCCAGACTCTGGACACTTTGCTATTCAGCTCATCCACCTGTTATTATCAGTGTTCTTTCCAAACCCAAACCATCCAAGAAGAGAATCCGAATAGTCTAACAATAAGAAGTAACTGTCTCATCCATTTTCTGTAGGATGAACTTAAATTTTCTTTGTAGCAAGTAAGGTCCTTCAGAATCTGATCCCAGTCTAGTCCCTCATGAATTCCAGTTTTCTATGCCATTTCCTGACTACATCTGTGCCCTTGATCACCTCCATGTCTTGTGTTATTTGTTACTTAAATTTATTTTTTCTTCCCCCATGTAGACACACTCATACCTTTTTCCACCTGACAAAGTCCCAACTCTAATGTTGCTTCTTGTCCCGCACCTTTCTTTCCCCTTCTCTTCCTTGTGGCTTCATAACACCCGTGCTCATTCCATCAGTTGCAAAGCACATATACTGCATTGTGGTCACTTGTCAGTTGATTGCCACAGTGTAACTGACCGGAAGACACTTTCTAGGTGAAAAGTACAGTCTCTGAAACAGAGTCAGCCACACAGAGAAAGAGTTGGCAGCACTCCTAGATGGAGGGCCAAGCTACCCTGGCCCATCTTTCATTGATATCCAAGTTCCCATTCAGTACTTGTGAAGCTCTTCTTTCCTTTCTCAGAAAAGGTTTATTAACTCTGCCAATGCCCTTCCCTCCCAAATGCTCAGGAGAGTCACCAGCAGCAAGTAACTGGTAACAACTCATTCTCATTCCTCAGTGTGTCCTGTGAGAATCAGTCTTTTTCCTTTGGTCACTCCCAGGTGTGTCATCCCCAGGCTTAAAGTCTACTCCTGCAGCTTTTTTAAGTGGAATATTTATCCTTTCTATTGAAACCAGAAAATTCAATGCAACTCTTAAGGCAAGATCATTTATTCATCCTACCGGGGAAGACCATGATGATAATATGTTCCGGAATACAACTCCCAAAACATCTCTCAAGAAATTGTTCTCAAAAGTTATAACTAGGAAAACATTACTGAGGGAAAATGCTCTTTCATTTTCATAAATTTTCTCAAAGTTTACAAAATGTACACTTAGGAAAGACCCAAGGAAACTTATTAATGGAAAAGATCAACACATTAATAGACAAATATAAAATTGGAAACAAACCCTAAGTTTGAGAACCTGTAAATGTGTACATGACTTGGGGTTGATAGAGAGGAAATCTTAGAATAGTTGCTATACTTGTCTTTGAGTTCCTATAGTTGTATATGGTCATGATTTGTAGTGTGGTATGGTCAAAATAATATTTGCCCCAATAAAGGACTCTGGTGGAAGGCCTGCCGGTTTTAATATTCCTGTTTCCCACAATAACTATCAGAACAGGAGTCTCTGACAGAAAGCAGCACAACAGAGAGTGAATGTCTGGATCCAACTAGTGAGCTTTTCCAGCTATATCTCTCCTTGGCTAAATTGTTACATTTGTAAAATGGAAACCATCACAGATATATACTGCCATGGAATGAACACTAGCCTGGAATTTATAAGGCTCAGGATCTAGTTCCAGCTCTGCTACTGATTAGCCATGTCAACTCTTTCAGCCATACTTTACTTATCCATAAAATAAAGTCATCCAAAAGAAATTAGAACTAGAAGAGACCTTGGAGATTAGGGATTTTTAGCTTTTAAAATGGGGTACATGCCCCCATGCCCAAGTGGATTTCACACAGTGACACTTTTTGAAATTTTCATTATGAAAATATTAAGTATAATAATTATACTTTTTCAAAATACATTTTATTCCTCATCATTCTGATATCTATCTGCATTCCCGATTTCAATTCTCACTCTAAGGTAGTTGAGACCCATTGAACTAGGCCAGTCATTATTATTCAAGCCATCTTGATTCCATCATTACCTCTCATTCTTTCTTCACCTCCAGATACCCTAAGGAATCTTTTTCTTTCTTTCTTTCTTACTAAATCTGTCTTTACTTAGGTCCTTGTGGGGCTAACTAAAGTTTCCCAGTGTTTCATCCTGTAAGCCTTTGCTAACTTAAACTTCCTGAAGATGATCTCCATGTATTTTAGCTTCTCTTCTGCCCCTAATTTAGGACAACCTCATTGTTCTGGCTTCCCTAGGAGGAGTTTCAACTACCCTCCTAGCCTTATGTCAGTCCTTATGCATGTGTATCCCAGGCTGTCACCTAGATTACTCAGTGTTCCCTGAAGATAGTTTACATGTCACCACTCAGAGACCCTCCCTCCTCCTTTACTTGTCAAAGCTTATTATTTTCCAAGGTTCATCTCAACCACTTTTCCTAACCTCTCAAACAGATATGCAATCTCCTTTCTTTGCATGTCCATGGGATTTTGTTTATACTTAGCTGTGTACTTATTGTACTTCAATAATGGAAGGTTTCTAGGATGACAGTTGTATCTTATACAACTTCTTATGACACAAAGATCATAATAGAGCAACGTTTACAAACTCTTGACCATGATTTACACTGAGATTTATATTTAAGTTGTGGTTCAGTGTACCCATAAGTGTAGGTATATTCATCATT
>NW_007245709.1:284704-301951 GCF_000164805.1 Carlito syrichta
GAATCAAAAGCCCAACAACTATTTGCAGATAAATTGTATGAATTGAAGTGAATAGATCTGAATATTAAGATTCATAGATTTAGCAGATGATTTGTTAATTGGAATAAAAAGGTCATTTACTAGTCATTTTAACAATAGATCAATTGGAACCCTATTTATTATTTAACTGGTAGTGCATAAGAATTGAAATGATGAATAATTGTGTTATTGTCATGAGATGATAATTTTTTTTAAAATAAGAAAATATGAGAAACTTGTGAGAATGAATTTTATAAATTTGTTTTAAAATACTATAGCCAATTTAATATACTTTAAAGCCTAGTCTTGATCTAAATAATGTATATAGTAAGGGTTAGTATTTTAACAAGTCAAAAATATTACCCAAGAGATGGTGATTTTTTTTCTTGATGAATTAGAAATAGAACCATGAGTAAGATGATTTGCAAATAAAAGTTGAAATCCAAAATTTGTAATTTTTTCTCCCTAAATTAAATAATGCCATTCCCATCTTACTGTATTTTAATTTGCAAAGATTTTTTTGTGAGTCGCATGGTACATACTCATGCGGTGACTCAAAATGTAACTTGGCCTGCGATTTCCTTTCAGGAAACAGAATACTCTAATTCAAATCCATTATTAAAAAGCAGATAATATGTGCACTTTCTGAAATGCCTGTGACTTTACTCTTTTGACTTTATGTAATTATAAGAGAATGTTCATATGTATTTGCTTTTCAATTGGCACAGCATTTTAAAACTGAATGTCTTCAGATAAAGTGCATATTTTATTTTGGTCCATAAAGAATAGCACTGGTTATGCACTCAGAACTTTTGTTAATGTTTTATAATACAGTCACAGTGTAGTTTGTAGCTGTGCTTATAATAAGAATTTCAATGTGTACCTTATGTATATAGAGAAAAAAATATTAGATATTAGTTTGGATTCTGAAATTAATCATTGATAACTAGAACCTGTGCCTTCCTACTGTGTTATCATGTGATGGCTGTCAGTTCTTAAGCAAAACTTTGAACTCAGCATTTTTCCAAAATTTGCAGGTCAAAGTAAATACTTTTCATTTAAACTAATTTCAGTTAACATAATAAAATAGAGAAATGTCACCCACAAAAGCAGCTTAAATTGCATGTACTTTGTCACTGTAAATAAACAAGGTAAACATTGACATGACTTCAAATTATTCTTGGGTTGAAAAAAATCTGCAGTTCAAAATAAATTTCGCCTTTGGTCAACATTTTGGATGCAATTCAAGGTTTCTCATAAAATAAACATATTTTAAAGAGTGTTTTGAATTTCGCTACATAATTTCTAGCCAACAGAAATGACAGTGGTATCTTTAAAGTTTATTATATGTCAGATCAATAGCCATTATGCAGGGCTAACATAGCCATCGGGGTGCAGTACCTTCCTGCTGCTTAACCCTTACTACTACTGTGACGCAAAGAAAAACTTCCCATAGGTGGCCCGTAGGGAAATCTTCTCATAAAGTGAAACTTTTGTGTTTGTTTAATAATGCAAGTATTCTTTTCTGATAAAATGGAAAGTGAGCTGAATTTTTAGTCAAGAAAGCAAAACGTTCATTAAGTAATCTTCATGAGAGTTTTGCAACCAAAGGGGGAAGAGTTTTGCATTCTGCATAATAACAAATTGTTTTAAAGCATGAGCTTAAAATGAAAATGCCCTATTACAACAGATTGTAAATTTTTTTCTGATGCTTTTAAAAGTGACTCAATCATTTCTACGGCTACAGTGCTAAAGTTAAGTATTTGCTATTTTATTTAAACATTGTTGAAAAATGAACATCCTAAGACTTTGCAGCATTATTAAGAAAAGCTGTCCATACTTTACCATGTTGTTACATGTGTTTATCTGCTGATTATAAAATGTGTTAAACAGTATTTTAAAAACAAAAAAAAAATGCAGAGCTGCGCTTTGATTAATTCAGTGAACAAAACATATGCTGTTAGTTCTGTTCTATGAAATTCATATATGATCGATAAAATCTTTTAAAAGAACAACTTTGGCTTTTAGATTGTACTGCCAACCATGTTTTTGTCCTAGCTAACTCTGGGCTCATACTATTATCTTAGACAAACAAAACCACTTTCTGGCTATGATGGAAATGTCTTTTTAATGTATTCTTGTCTCTTTCTAAAATTTCTTTAGGTTGGAAGCTGTGTACTGTGGTTGTTACCCACTTTGTCCCAAAGATTTGGTTTATCCTGAAATATTTCCAGGTAGCTGCCTTAATGTGCATTCGTCTTTGTTGATATTTAATACATGATTCATGCTAAATTAGAAAGTTTGAAAATAAACTTAGGCAGGAGCAATTGTTTATTTGGCAAGTCAACATGTTAGTGTTAAGGAAAATTTTATGTGTTTTAATACATTAGAGTAAGCTTATATTTACCATCTGTTCTTTTAAGATAACAAAAAAGCAAGTTTTCAAATAGCATTCTTCATTGTTAGCATACACATCCCATAATGATGGATTTTTATAAGCAGGTCAGTGTTGCTGCAATTGCTTACAGATTTTTTTAGACGATATACACAGAGAAAAATCAGAAACTGAAAGTCACACCAAATTGTTTAAACAATTGACTAGTTAATATTATGCAACTGTTGTACAGGGTACATACGGCTATAGTACCAGTTCTTAGAAAAAATCCTCATCACTAAATATATCACATATGCATTGTGTTACATTAGAATAATGTATTTTAATCACCCAAAGGAGATGTCTAAACAGCACAACTACACAGTCTTATTTAGCATTAAACATCCTTGTGAGCTGAGGTAACCTTATAAAATCATGCTTAAATAATGTAAAACATGAGGCGGCACAGAGCAATATGCATTTTTAATTAGTAAAGTGACTAATATCGAGTGTGTGCTTTGAGGTTTTTGTTTCATTAAAAATGTATCTGTTTTTCCTGCAGCTGAATATCTGTATTCTACACCTGAACAGCTTTCAAAAAGGCTCCAGAATTTCTGCAAGAGACCAGATATTATAAGAAAACATCTCTATAAGGTAGTTATTGAGAAGAGATTTACGTGGTATAAATGCCATATTGAAGTACAAAGAAAAATCTCTAAAAAAAAAGAAAACATTTAATTAACATACTAATGTTTAAAGGAAACATGCTAGGGAGGGATATTAGTTGTTACACTAACAAGGATTAATTAAACTGGATGCCAGTTGTATTAACCTAGGTCTTATGAAATACGTGCACTTAATGCATGGTACATGCTTTTTTTTTTTTAATTTACTGTTTTCTAAGATGACTGTCCTTTACATTTAGCCCCAAGAGGCTTATAAAAATGAACCTGGATTAATGTAACTCATTAGTTTAAAAGGAAGTAAAGGAAAGATTCTATCATTATACTAATGAGAATAAGTCTTTCTTCTCATCGTAATGAAATCTTTAGTCCTCAAAAATTCAGGTGAATAACATTAGTGAAGTTTGGTGTTCATTTTTTGAACTACTTTAAACATAATTTTTAAGAATCAAGTATATTCTTTGTTCAGTTTAATAAAATGACATAGAAATCCTCAGTTTGTTTAGCATTAAAAAGTCAGTCTTGTCCCTGGGTGACAAAGGCAAAAGGAAAATAGTATAAATGACATCATCATTCATTCCCCTCATCCATTATCTTTTTTCTTTATTCGAATTAAGAATTTTACATTGTTGAAATAACAACACAAAGAGGCCCTACTAAAAGTCTAAGTAATTGAACTAGGATAAATCTACTTTACGAGTTTTGAAGGTGGCTCTAGGCCATGAGTAATATACCTTTTTATATTCTTAGAATGTAGCATCTTCATTTTGCATAAATTCAGTATAGTTTACAATCTAGCAGTTTTATAATCCAGTGTATTTTAATTTTCCTATGTTAATATATAACTTTCTACATGAAATACAGTTCTCAGCCTTTTTTCTCTCCTTTTCCTGTTCTTGGCCTAAAATACATATTTACATAGTGATACATCAAAACATGACTTTGTTTCTGCAGGAAACAGTTAAACTTCAAGAAAAAAGGAGAGAACCAAAAATGCAATTTAACACCCAATTTCAAGCTCATTATCTTTCATTGTCTATTAACTTGGCAATGGTTCAGAAGGTAGCTCATAATAGTTTAAAATGCTGACTGAACAGTTCCAGGCTTCAGTATTACTTCTTGAGTCAATACTATTGTATTGTATACTTGGGAAGCCTTAGAGAGAAAACAGTCCTCCAAGGTTTACCTTAATATTTCCTAATTTTTAAAGTTCAGTAGCAGTTTTGCTTGTATAAAATGTGAATTGAATGGTTTCCCATGTGATAGACTGTCAAAATATGCAGATTATGAAAATTGAGGCAATAGAATACGTATTAATACAAATGGATTCACTTTCTATATATGACACAAAGCTGTTTTCAATGAGCTCTCAGTCAAATTATTGATTTTTTTCCTTTTAGTGAATTTTTGAAGTATTTACAACTGTATTTCCATCATCAAAATTTATCAGTTTTTAACGTTGCTTCAGGTTAGGCTTTGTTAACCATGTTATTCTGCATCTGCAAATTTTTAACCATTTCAAAAGTTATTGCAACAAGTTGCCTCTAGTTAGAAAAGAAAGCAGATCTCTGGTTGAAATATTTTAATACAGCTACTACCATAACATAGCAATAATTATTTATTTTACAGACAACTTTTGGAAAAATTCTGAATGAATGGCAGCTTAGTAGTATGCTGTTAATATACCAAACGGTTCCTCATATACTTTAAAAGATAACCTGAACCTTAAATATTATTTCACTGACCTACTGAATGTTAGTACTGACATATATTTTTAGTGTGTAAATCATGAAAACCTCCATCTCAAAGTTTTATAAATTAGTAATTCATGCAAAAGCATTTATAAGAATTTATATGTATAATTCATTTGTATGTATTTTCTGCTATGGATTTTTCTCTTATAAATCTATAATACACTTTCACATATATCTTCACTCATAGATCTTATTGATAGTGTCTAAAATTAATCTCAAAACTTAATGTGAGTCCAAAATTATAAGTAATCAAAAGCTTGATGATACAATTAGTAGGAAAAACTGGCATATTGCAAGGTTTTGAGATAAAAACACAGGAAGGACCTCAAATTTTGTTTGTTTGTAGTAACAGAATTTAGAGCCAAAACAAAAAAAGCACACCTTCTAAAACTTTATAATAAAGATATAAAAAGTTGTTATAAATTTTCACCTTATGTTTTGCCTTATGTAGCATATATATGCATTTCCAGGTAACATTTCCCTTTACTAAATACTTAAAGAATTAGTATTTTAGCTTTTATCTACTTTTCTTATGCAGTGGGAGAGAATCTTTTGTGTGTACTGTGAAAAGAATGTTGGGGATTATTTTTAGTTTTATTTCATTGGACAGTGCTGTTTTGCTTTTATAAAACATATGCTTCTAAGATCTAAAAGGATAGAATGTCACTAAATTCTTTAATTTGTTCCTTTTACATTTTTACACCTTACTCTTTTTTTTGTTAAAAGTTTACATTTTAAAATCATTTCAACTTCTTATCATATAGAGTTCACTTTAGGATAGGATTTTTTCATATGGATTCACACTTAGAAATTTAATGACTAGAATAAGGCTACTAACACTTGGCTTTCTTCTCACATGAGACATTATACTTTCAATATGAGTGAGAGTTTTGGGGCTATAACTTGAAGCAGGATTTGAAACAGAATGCTACTAACTGAAAAGCAGAAAACGAATTTACTTTTTTTCTTAAAGTGACTCCTTCTACTACAGAACACTATGTCTGCGACTTCTCACCTGAAACAGTTTCAGGCCTGGTATGTTTACATTCCTGGTGTACATACAAGGGTTCACTCACTCACTCTCACACACAAACACACACATACACATACATTTTTCTCAGGCTCTTTAGAGAAATCAAGTACATGCAAAAATTAAATGTTTCTTAATAATTTTGAAAACCTAAAATCATTTTCTTGATTTTAAACAAATCTAAAACTACTTCTTAAAAAGTATGTATCTACAATTCAATCATTGACTGTAACCTTCTTGTTCTGTCAGGACCATGTCCTTTTTCAGGTCAGGTAGATGAATTAAACACATACTTGTCACATAGATTAAATGGGGAGCCGTTGTATGACTCCCATGCCTAACTTGAACACAAGTTTCTAGAAATAATTATGAAATAACCAGCCAAGGATTAACATCTTCCACTAACAACAGGTCTACCTTTCTGACCCAAGCAAGTCTAATTAATACAGTGAAGTTTATTTATTTGGTTTTGGGTGGTTTTTTTTTGGCCTCACTTTTGCTGTATGAATTTACTTACCAAAAAGTCTCAACAATTATTTGAGATCAGTATTTCATGCTTTTGGATGAACTTGATCATTATATTTTTAAATGCTGTGGGAAAAAATGTATAGCTATTCCCTTGTTATCAGTATTGAAAATAGCACAAAGGTACAAATAGGGGCGTTTTATAAGGTGGACATCATCCAGACTAATGGGATCCTATTTTTCATTTACTTTCATTTACAAATTGAGTGATATTCTGTGGCTTAAAAAAAGAGAAAGAGAGATGTCATTCTTTTGCTTTGTTGAGAGTGACTGTTTCTTAAGATAGCTGCTAATATTTTTGTTCTCTTCAAGTTCATTAACGTTGACAGAACCTTTATAACCTGCTGTTATTTGGAGAGAAGAATTTTCAGATTTCTGCCTAAAACTAATTCCAAACAATGATTAAACTTATAATTCAGACTCATTGCCCAGAAAAAAACATTTGTGGTTGTCTTAATTATGTCAAGTTATATTTGCCCGAACCACAGCTAAGTCGCTTTGTTTCCTTCAAGGGACTAGTCGCTCTATAGTCCCCTTTTAATTTGAGCTTAAATTCTAGATGTGAGTAAGGTGATGCTTACTGGTTTTAACACTGTTCCAGAGTCCTTTTTCCTTAAACATGAAAGCTGAAATGTTTGTGACATTTTAAGAACTTCTAAAATCTTTCAACTGCACCAGCACAATTAAGGCAAATTATCAGTCTCAATCTCTCATTCTTACTCTCTCCATCTCTCCCACCTACCCTTCCCTTCCTCCCCTTTCTCCTCTTTCTCCCTTCCTCTTCCACATCTTCACTTCCTCCCTCAATTTTGTTTGGTCTGGTTTTTCTTTGCTTTGTCTAAATAAAATAAAAGGAAAAACCTTGAGCATCACAGATATATTGTGACTGATTAAGATCAGTTAGTGGTCTTGGCTTCTTGTCCTTCTCATTTGCAAAATTTCATTTGCTTCCTGACTCTAGGTGATTTTCTTGAACTCTGTGATTTATCTGTAAACCTGGAAAAGAATCTTTTAAAAACCTTAATAGCAAGCCAGGCACTCACGCCTGTAATCCCAGCACTTTGGGAGACTAAGGCGAGAGAAATGCCTGAGCCCCTGAGTTCAAGACCACCTTGGGCAACTTGGCAAGACCTTGCCTCTACAATAAATCAAAAAATTAGTCAGGCATGGTGGCACACACCTGTAGTTCCAGCTACTTGGAAGGCTGAGGTGGAAGGATAGCCTGAGCCCAGTAAGTCAAGGCTGCGGTGGCCATGAGTGTGCCACTGCACTCCAGCCTGGGTGACAGTGAGACTCCAACTCAAAAAAAAAAGACAAAAAATCTTAATGGCATTTTCCCCCTGAGCTACCCTTATAATGAAATGATAAATATAAACCCATTTGTAAACATGAAGTGCTTTATAAATTTCACATAATAGTAATGGCATTTATCTTTGTGTCTTCATGACTTAAAAGTAGAATTCACATTAGCAGAAACTATATGAAAAGTGTTGTGTTTCTTCTGTTTATAAAAATTAAAAGTTGAATAATAAACTTCTAATAACTGTCATCCATAACATAAACCAGGAAATACATGTACAGTGGAATATATTCATTTGCAGAAAATCAGTAGCCTTCTCCTATGGTTGGAAATATAATTACACTTTCAGCCAATCAGAAACTGAGGTACTGAAACTTGAAAACCATTTACTTGGTAGCTTTTTGAAATATAATTGATGTAAGTGATGCAAATGTGCAATACAAATTTTCAGCATATTTTAGTCTTTTGGTCATTAATGCTTCTTCACTTCTTTCTCTTTTCTCCCTCCCCCTTGTTCCAGGGTGAAATGGCTCCGTTTTCTTGGGCAGCCCTACATGGTAAATTCAGGTCTCTGCTTACAACAGAACCTAGGGAAGATTTGTGACAGATGGGGCTAAGTCACAAACTTGCAGCCTAAGGCAGAATCTGAAGAACTTTCCAGAGTGTGCCCATATTTACCTGATCAGAGAGAAAAGAAAATCTGCAGAGGAAGCTGAGCCTGGCTGCTTGTCATAGCTGACACAGAGCCATCTGCCACAAACCTGTGGCGGCTTCAGATCTCCAATCCCTGCCACCACCCCTACTCAAATTAAATACAGATTCCTAGAGACGTTATGATGGTTACACATGTCCTCGGCATCACATGTAGGAGACTGTTCAAAAAAAATATGTGGCCTGTTGTATAACCGCACTCATGTATCCCATATGTGGTGCCACATTGAATTTCCGGTTGAATCCGTTTTTATCCTTTGTACTGGATGACATGGTGCCTGAATTCTTTCTTTTCGCCGACACGATGGCAGCCAAACTGCAGCTTCAAACGCTCACACTTGGCTGGATTTCTACCTAGGTTGCCAGGTTATCATCGGAGCCTTCTTGTGTCCTCAAAGGGCCACAGGGCCCAAGAGGAGGATCAGAATGCTCCTGGACTAATTGGGCAGTCATCTCAGAATTGTGTGTGGGCAAAGGGCTGCTTTAGCACTTTTCTTTGAGCAAATTAATGACTCTCAGGCACAGGGGTTTTTAAGTGAAGGTATTAATAAGAGGTCTGGCAGGTATTCCCATGATTCACAGAGTTACATTTGCATTTAATTAATCTTAAAGAAAGTTGCAAGATAAACAGCTGTAATTCGGACAAACATGGCAAATACAGTTAAGTGAGGCCATCTCAGTTATAAAATGAACACTGAGATACTTGTTTTAATTCTTTTCCAGGATAAAAATAGAGAAATCAAAATACCTCTAACAAACCAGTAATTTGATAGAAATATTTCTCAAAAATATTATAATCTTTTCAAGATAAATCACTTATGATTCCAATAGTCAAGCCACTGTATTTGTTGATATAAAGATGTTTTGAACGGCTAAATTGTAAAATAAATTTTTAATAAAGTGCCCACTGCAATTTTTAATTAGCATATTCATTTACGTATAAGTGTATACTTCTATTGGTATGTTTCTCACCGAACGTTTTTCTTATGACAGAGACAACGAATACAATTGTTTCTTTTCCGGATGAATAAGGATCTGTTTTGCAAATGTTTGTAAGATATTATGACATTTCCAAGATTTTCTTTGCATTCTGGAAAGCAGGAGGTAAACATTTGTAGTCATTAAGGTAAAGTCTGTTGATAAACCATCTTCTGTTTACTGACAGGTAAATTGTAACTTTCCTAGTTTTTGAAATGAATAACTTCTATACACCACAGAGTGAGGCTCAGCCAGGGTAGGGTGGCTAGACAATGACCAAGCCTGGCTCTCTGGCTTCTAGAAGACTTAAGTGCCCTAGCAGGCATCCAAGATAGAGCGAGTAATGGTTTAGAAGTTCAGTAGGGCCCATTTGAAAGGTGGCAAAATCAAAAACAGGAAACGTATTAAAAAAAAAAAAGCAGGAGTTCAGAGGCTGTGAGGCCTGGGAATTTAAAAGCAGAGAGAGTAAGAAGCAGAAACAACAAGCCGTATCTAAACAGATGCTCCCCTCCCCATGTGTGAGACCCACAATGTATGACAGGCCACCATAGCACTGGCTTCTAGTCCTCGCTCACAGGGCAGCCACTGAGCCAGTCACCTCCTCACTCATAAAACAGGGTTCAGGAAGTATTTTGAAAGCCCCTTACAGTCTAAGACTGTAGAACTCGGAATCTAGGAGGTGTGCTCCTTTTGAGAGCAAAGCTAAAGATATGCATATGAATAAGAGTTTCTTAGACACTTCTCCTGGGCAGGGTTATACTTTGCAGCATCTAATGAAATGTACCAGATGTGTCAATTCAGTCAGAAAGGTGCTGTGTCACAGATGACATCTTAGAATAATATTTTGCTCTCACAACCGAGAAACAGTTCTTAGTTTACTGAGTTTTTGTATCCTAAAAATAGCAGGTTCACATTTTAATAGTGGCTAAGATATCATATGCACAACTACTGTCCATATGTTTTCTTACTAATTGATGGGGAAAACAGTTAAATACCTTTCAGAGAGTCCATCTGAAACATTTACATATTTTTCTGATTTGAGTGAATATCATATTGAAAGTTACCTGTGCCGGGCTCGGTGGCTCAGCCTGTAATCCCACGCTTTTGGGAGGCTGAGGTGAGTGGATTGCCTGAACCCACGGGTTCGAGACCCACCTGGGCAGGGAGACCTCATCTCTACAATAAATCAAAAAATCAGTCGGGCGTGATAGCACATGCCTGCAATTCCGGCTACTTGGAAGACTGAGGCAGAAGGATCGCCGGAACCCAGCAGGTTGAGGCTGCAGTGGCCGGGAGTGTCCACTGCACTCCAGTCTGGGCGACAGAGTGAGACTCCAACTCAAAAAAAAAAAAGAAAGAAAGTTACCTGTGTATGGGGGGTTTTTTTTGTACACCCACAAACACAAATCTAATTTTGCCTTTAGCTGTGGCCAGCATGCCTTCTTGGATAACAACTGACTTTAAAGGTATCACTTATGAAAACTGTGCTGTCAGGGTTGGTATTAGTGCATATAAGTGATGAAAAGTTTTGTAAATGTTTAATTCTTGACATTTAAAAAGCTGTAACTGTATATGTGTCTATATGTGTGCAAATGCATACATGTGCTTCTCAATACTCGTGACCTGATGGAAGGGAGCATTATTAGGTTACTTAACAATGTTTTGTTGAAATCAGAGGATAATTGGGACTACAAGTTGATTTATTGATTCCTATTTCCCATATTTTCAGGAAAGAGATCAAACACCCCCATTATTTTTTGTTTTGAGTATGTTTGTTAGAAAATATGACCTTTCTTTCAACACTCAAGTCTGTTGTTTCTTTTTTAATAAAACCAATTTTAATTTTAAATATCTTTGAGCATCTTCCCATTGTCAACACCCTGAAACAGTGTCTAGGATACTTGCTCTCAACTTAATCTGTGTTTCTGGCTAGGAGTCTCTATAATACCTGGTTCTTAACCTACTCATCTATACCATGTTGGTTAGTAATAGGTCAAAAGACCTTTTAAAAAATTTACCTGTTTTAATAAGCATTCTTCAAATTCAGTTAAGTTTAAATGCCCTGCTCTTGTTCTCAATTCTTTAGAATGCCACATAAAGATGGCAGTAGAATCCATAAGCCAATAAAAAATTCTTAATCATAGAGGGCTGCATAGATTAATTTCAACACCTTGAAATGCATCTGGAAGCAGAGATTTCATTTTATGTTGAAGGTGTTAATTATATTTGATATTTTTAAAAGTAAAATCTGTTTTTGAGAAAGCATCTGCTACCCAGAAATATTATGAGCCACAAAAGAAGTTTCACTTAAGTCTCAAGATACTTTCTGTGGGTGATAGAATCAGTTTTCAAATGATAGTCCATGCTGTCTTTTAGTGCTGACATATGCTGTGAATCTTATTCTTCTATTGACTGTTGACCTAACTGCCTTTCTGTTTTAGTGGAAAATTGGGGAGTATTTAATATCAGATCATATATTTAACAATGAAGACAGTGTATTATAAACCACTGACTTGGACATGTTTCATTTGAAAATTTGAATTGAGATACAGGACAACTAATACTCCTATAATATGACCTCCCTTTAAAGCTATTCATTAAAATACAACTGGAAAAGTTTTTAAACATGCAAGCAATCCTACATGCTGCTCAAAGTTATGTACCTATGTGATTGAAGTACAGTTTCACAGAAAACATGGGAATTGACCAAACTTAGATAGTGATTATGTCAGAGCAATGGTGAAAAAAAACAGAACATGTAAGTGGGGACAGGTGCATTCTCTTGCACCATTTGCAGTCTATTGCTTAAGCTGGGCCATGCTACACAAAGGGTTCTTACTACTCCTCATGACTTTCTATGCGTCTTCGGTGTAATTCTTGAATCTACCTTTTGATAGGCGCCATAAGCACTCTGGAAAACATATGGGTAGTTTTGCTACCATGCCATCCTTAACATTTCTTGACTTTCTAAACTAGTGGTCAAGTCAGAAAACTGTTTCCCTCAGACTATGGCGGAAACTGCTTTAACTGCCAATTTTGCACAAGAAGACTTTCCTCTGCTTACCGGGAGCCAAGCAGGATTACCAGGATCTTACCTCCACCCTCAAACAAGTCATACTGTGGAGAAAGTCGGACTTAACTATCCACAGGTTCGTTTTTCTTGTGGTAGCTGATCACCATTTCTAACTGGTGCCTGAGGCATTACAAACACAAGGTAGAAAACTATAGCTCTATAAACTCCCTTTTGAAGGATAAAGGCAGAGGTTACATGAGCCCAGTCTTTTTATCTTGAAAAATTCAGAGCTCCCTGGCAGAACATAACAGGTCTCTGAGCTCCTAACCACACTGCCTACTCCCCATAGTATCACCTGTCCCCCTTCCTTTTCAAGACACAGGAGTAAATTGTGGCCTCTGTCTATTCATCACTATCTATCCCAGGGGAAGGGAGTTCTCCTTAGTATCTGTAGCATGCCCTCACTGCAGGTGACACACATGTGGCTTCAGGGACCTGGATCCCACTCACTCTACAGCCTATTTTTCTAAATTGGAATTTTGGACCTATGTCTTCAGGAGTCATCCCATTATCTGTCTTGACCTGAGTGATTCCTTATTCTTTCCCAAAGCTCTATGGTAATGAGTTTCAACCCTAGGAGAGGGTCCTAATTGTTTTCATAAGCTGGTATAAGAAATTGATGCTTCTTTGAAGATAATCCAAAATGCTTATATTATTCTCCAGTCAGTTACTGTATTTGAAATAGCAGAGCTAAAGTGGGGTGCTGGAAGATGGGACTCCTGCTAGAAATACTTGTCTAACCTTTCTCCACCAACTTGAAGTCTTTAGTGTCCTTTAAAATATCATGTTTCTGATATTATTTCACAAAGGAGAAAAGATGTCATACAGTGGCATATTTAAGAGCTGAAGTATGTTCTAGAAACTGGAAGACTCTTTGTATAAGCCTTTCCCTCCTGGAAGGATGTTGTCATCACCCATGTGCCTTTCAGGAAGCACCAAGTTAAGTGTACATAGACTAGTTCCTTCTATTTCTCTCCCCACCAGGGAAGAGATGGCAAGGAGCAGCAGGGAGAGGGCTTTGTGGCCCACATTGTTGGCATTAAAAGGAACATGAGAGACTGTGAAGTGTGGCCGATACTTTAAAGGTTTTTATTGTTACTCTTCTACCTTCAGGGCGGCATCGCGTCTGTAGCCCTGTCTGTCACAGGCCCCGCTACACACTGTGGTCTTACACTCTGCTGGATTCATACGTTCAGGAGACTTCCCTGACCCTCCTGCTGAGCACTGATTTTTGTTGACTTGCCCATTGCAGACGCTGGCTTACGATGGGCCCGATGGTGATGGAAGCAGGTCTAGAATTCCCGGGAGTCTTTCAGTAGGCTGTAACGGTTTCCAGAGTCAGGAGCACCTTTTAAAGACGGGGAAGGAGAGAGCATTTGTTTCTGCATCTTTTTCTCCTCTTTCTTCCTTCTGTCTGCCTCTCACTACAAAAAGAAACATGAAACAGATTAATAAATTGCTAATCCTTGGGCGTAGATGTATTTTGTGTTGTGCCTGACCATATTTATATGTTAAATGGCCATAATGAGAGGAGTGCAAAAAAAATTGGCTTCTGGCTCTAAAATTTCAGATCGGGGGGCACTGGTGAAATTTCTGAACAACTGAGTCTTCTCTGTTGCCTTTCAAATTCTACAGTGACAAATCTGTACACATAAGACTGACCCTTTATCCAAAAGGGAACACCTCACACTCTCCCTGGTGCAAAGAGCCGAAGAGCAACAGGTGGCGGTGGTGACAGCAGCACCTTTAACTGTGCAGCCCTGGGCCTACTTCCTCTCATCCCAAAGAGATAACCCCAAAATTACATTCCAAAACTTATTTCCCCAGAAAGAAAAGAAAGAGGAGGGTTAGCTTAAAAAGGAGAAACTTCTAATATGGTATTAGACTGTAATTCATAGGGAAATTTATGCCTGAAATATGAATTTCTGAAAATAGGGGTTTTTAAAAAAAGAGAAACACTGACACATCCTTAATTATAGAGTAATAAATACCAATGGTATATTATCTTCTGATATTTCTTTACACAGATATCAAAGCATGCAGCTGTTTTTGAAAACTGATAATCAAGTACAATATAAGTATATTACATCTTGCACTTACAACACACGCTTCAACTAAGCAGCATCATGGAGCACTTAAGAGTGAGAAACAGAGCTGCTCATAGTAGAAACCTAACTGAACAAATTTGCTTTGAATTGTAACTTAAGAATCATAGTCAAACCAAGGCGCCTGTCCTTGCCAGGAAAGGCATTCCAGAGGCAAAGAGCATGCCAAGGAAAAAGCCTTTGCTTCAGGATTATGGGGGCAGTTCTGAAAAGCCAGCGTCACTTAATGATCAATCAGAAAAATATAGAGCCATAACTACACAACTAAAGGATACATAAAAATTGTACAAAGCATTAATAATGGAATGGGGAGGTAGGATGGGATTTTACCAGAAAGTATTAAGCTCTTGGAAAGCTTCATTTATTGCCTCCAATCCAGGCAGCAAAAAGAGACAGAGAGACAAGCATGGTCAAAGAAAAGTATGTGCACAAATGTGGGGGGTAGAAAAGGAAATGAAGGTTAAACAAGGCCAATATGATTCAGAATAAAAGGGAGGGAGGAAAGTATAAGGAGCCAGCTGCAATTACTAAATGTTACATTAAAAAGAGCTGAAATTGAGAGGGGGAGGTCTGGGTATTTTACTAAGTGGATTAATGTCCTCTTCCTTGGGTGTCTGAAGTTGCAGATTTTAATTTATTTGGTGCAGGGATTTATTGTGAAATTCTTAGTGGGTGGGGGGAGAAACACGCACAATTATAAACACTTAGTAGAAAAGAGGAGGATCCAATACTTCCTACAAATGCAACTATAACACAGGGTTTGAAGCTGTGGACAAAGGTAGTAAAAAAATATTTAATCTGTGATAATAGAACTTAAAGGGAAATAAGAGGTGCATTCCAAAAACTGACAAAAAGATACACACAAAGAAAGAAAAACCCATGTAGATGCGTGAAGCCAAGGATTTTGAGTGACTTAGGAGCTAGTTTTATTGCTCTCCTTTCTCCACCCATTTAAAAAAATAAATCATAACTCTGGCATTTAGAAACCTAGTCATGAACATCATTTATTAATATAAACTTAATCCTGTGCTGTTCTTTGGTGGGTGGTAAGAACATGAACTAAACAACTGGCCTAAAACGACAGCAACAGGATGATCCACTCAAACACAGAAAAGCTATAAGAAAAGAAAAATTCCTTATTTGCTCCTTCACTTTATTTATTTTACTGAAGGATAAAGCCAGAAAGTGGAGAGGGTGTGGATGTCTAAAAACAGATTCCAAAAGTTTTCCTAAATATGCATCAGAATGGGAGGAGGGGATTGAAGCCTTGTGTGATCTCCATCATTTTGTTAATCTGCTAATCTATATCCTGGAAGGTGAAAAAGAAGGCTCTCCGCCTTCCATAATTGAAGAGATGAAGGCAGAAACTGAATCGTGCTCTTATTCCCTGACTGTACCTCGGCTGTCATCTAGTTGGCAACCAGTCCACAGACGTATTGGTTCAGGCATTTGCCTGGCCAATAATGTTAGCAGTCACTTAGATTGTTAAATATGGATCAGAAGGTATTTAAGAATTACTGATAGGTAGCTATTAATATTGAATGCAAACAGTATTATTGGGGTTGTGGACAAATCATTTGACTGAAACCTCATGAAAAAGCACTTGGAAAATTTATTTTTTTAATGCTGTGGGGGAAATGGTATGGATGAAAAAATACAATTGAAAATGGGGACAAAAATCATCTACAAAGAGGAAGATTGGTAAAATGACTAGGCAAAGTGGCCGTGTCACCTTCAACCTGATCTATCAGCCAAAAGTAAACAGCTAACAGAGACAGCCCTCTCTATTTCTAAACCTGACCCAGCAACAAGAGGGAAAAACGACAGAAGAGCGCAGTGCATAGTGGACTCGGGGCGAGCTTCTAATTTTAGTGTTAAAAATGAGGGCACAGACTTGGAGGTTTTTAATGGGCAGTGAGTGGCTTTGGACTTTGAAGCTTCTCCATCTTCTGTGGAGGATTCACGCCATGGAGGAGTTGAACCAGTATCTTAAGTCCCAGGGATCGGGTGGAGATTGCTTTGTGATCATGGTTAATTAATAGGAAAGAAATCAAAGATCTCTCTCTTTTCCATGTGAGCTGCAGAGTCGTGGAAGGGAACTTGTGCTCTCTGGTGCTTAGAGCAATGTTCCCTGGCTTTCAGTCGGCTTGGCTTTTCCCGGTATTTCTAATGCTGTGATACAGGCCAAGAAAATAGAATCTACAAAATAGCAAAACAAAATGTGTGTATATTAGAATTTTCCTGAAGATAATGAATTGCTACACACTAAGCACATAATTTCTAAACCTAAAATGTATGAGTAATGAAGTTTTAAGGAAGCAAAGTGTGCTTGAGCTGAGTATAGTCCCTTTTTTGTGAGAGGTTTCCCAGACCTCTGGTTGCACTGCAAACTGTCCTCCCACACGACGGAGCGTGCAGCTGCGGTCTGGCCCCGGGCACCACCTACCCGGAGTCACTACCTAATGTATTTTACATTTGCACACATTATAAAAGGGGGGGGGGACAGGCAAGGGCCTGTCGCCCCTCTGCGGTCTGTTTCCTTTTGTCGCGGCCGTCAGCTGACACAGGGAAAACGGGGAGTACGGTTTTGTTTGCCTTTAATCTGTAATTAAGGATCCCCAGTCTGGGGCTGCACCTCTTTTCTCTTTCCCTCCCAGCCATTCGGGTCGGGCCTGACGCGCTGCAGGCGGGGGTGA
>NW_007245709.1:302682-368686 GCF_000164805.1 Carlito syrichta
CCCCCCCCCCCCTTTCCTTTGTGATTCGACTTAAGCAGACTCGGGCGCGAGTGGGATGGGCGCGGAGAGCCTCCAGGCAGGGATTCCGTCTGCACATTTTAAAATATCCCTCTCTGACCCGGCGGTGGACTCGGGCGTATGATTGAAATCCCACCCCCGGAAACTTTCGTTTTCACGTCACACCTGTATTTTTTATTGCGGACTCTGTTTCCCCTCCTGACCACCAACTGGTTATTAAGGATAAGCGGGGACGAGTTCAGCAGTGTTTGGGCAGGAGAAGATCTAGAAGCATCGCACGGATTTGTCCCTCGATTGCTGTTTATGTTTTTGAAAAACTTGGGGAAATCTTTAATATTTTGACGTGCCTGCTATTTTAAAATCCTCCCCACACTATTATGATTGAGCATTAGGTGTCTGGGGAGTATACACACTTAGCACTGCGAGGGTAGGAGAAATAATGCCCTGGTTCCTGATTTCAACCGTGCCGTTTTCCTTTCTATCCATGTAGGTTTTAGCATAACCTTCTCTCCCTTTCTCACCAATAGAGATGGTGGGCAAAAGCAGTGCAGACCTGTGACCAAATACAGGAAACACTAACCTGGAGTGTTCATGGCCATCCTTGACATCTGTCACTCAAGATTTTCCCCCCTTGGATCTGAAATATTCCTGAAACTGTAGGTTTCAAGATATGCGTGCGTGGGTTGTAAAAATGTAAGAGAGCAGGCCAGAGGGGAAGAGAGTTTGGGAAAGGGTGGCCTGTCGAAGCCTGCCTATGGAAGACTGGACAGGAACACATGGGATGTGTTTTTAAGAAGAGACTGTAAACAATGGCAGTCAGAGCTTTCAAAAATCATGAAACTGATTGAAATATCTGATTCATTATTTATTCATCACAGCGCAACTTTGCAAATCTGAGAATAATGTTTGGAAACCAAGTGCCTTCTATTTTGTACATCAGATCAGCAGATGGGTCCCCCTTCCAAACTGCGACTAAAGGGTTAAAGCTATAATTTTAGAAAAGAATCTCAGGAAATGACACTAAGATCTGATACATTTCCCTTTCTTTCTGGCAATAATATCCCCCAAAGAATAAATATATACTTATTGATATCATGATAATGTTTCTCATTCTTAGTACAAGTGTCAGACTGATTCCCGTTTGTGTAAGTGTTTTTAAAACTGCGAGGACACTTTCACTAGTATGAAAGCTGACGAGCCAATGAAGGGGAACTTCTTTTAACTCCATAATAGCAGGTTACATAGTAAATGAACACTGATGGTCAAATAGCCAATTATGGTATAAATATCCGTTGTTTACAGAGAGGTGTTAAATGAGCCTTTGGCGTACAAAGGATTAGGCCCATCTAAGCTACAATTTGTCCTTCTACCCACTATGTCTTCCCTTTAAAAGGCCAGTGCCATTGTAGGTAATATGCACACAGAACATACTTCTCTATGTTGATTTTAGTTTGCTTTATTTCAATGCACACTGTTGTTTACTTTTTAAAATTTAAATAAATGTCAGCATTGTATAATTTCTATGTTAACAAAGCAGTGAGCAAAATCCCTTGTATGTTTATAAAATATTATTGTTTAATTCACATAGTTTAGAAATTCCAAATGTTGAGAATAGGAAGGAGGCCAAATACCATCTGTTTATAACTATGATGCATCGTAATATGTGTACTTTTAAAAGGAGTTTGGTCAATCATGCCACTATTTTATCTGCTCGGAATATGTTGAAGATTTAAAATGTAATTTACAGGATTACTTTCAGTGCATTGCATCCAACTGCGAGTTGTAAAGAAATCGGTCTCTTCTGTTTTTCTCAAATTAATCATGTAACAGCCCCAATTAATGGGGGCTGTTAAACGTGTTGCTTTTTGCTTAGCTCCAGAATTCTTCTAACTTTGGCTCAGTCCACCTTCTTGATGCTGATAAAAACTCCAAGGACAAATGAAACAAAACACTCCTAGCTGTGTCTTTCTGCCAGGAGATAGTCACTTAGAATGGGAGGCAGGGTATGGTAGCTAATAATTAGCTAGCATCAGCCCTGAGAAATTACCTGTGAAATACCCTTTGGTTCTGAATTGAAAAACAAGGGTTGACACTTTCTGTTTTAAAATAGAACATTCTTGTCCCTGAGACTTCTGATTTGACTTACCTTTTATTTCAAATGCATCTAATTGCATGCCCTGTAACAAAAAGAGTGTACGTACTTGCAGCAGATGAACAGGATTTTATTTTGTTTTTTAAGTTGCAAACTCTAGTTATATAGTTAGGATCTCTCCCTTGCTATACAAACTGTGGAACCTCTGGGACTGGGCCTTCAACTCCAGGCAGCCATAGTTTTGAAGTTCAAAGGTGGTTTTAGGGTGTCACACCATGGGGTCTCTTTTTCAAGAAGGAGGAGCCAAAGATGAACTCAGATGTCTTGAAAAAGGTTTGAAAAACGTGATAAAAACACCTATCAGCAAATGATGATTGCTTGATTGATTTTTTAGCAAGGTAGAATCAGTAAAAAAGCTACATCTTGAAATGCTTTTATAAACACATGCAGAAATAGGAAAACAAACTCCCAATAAACTGGGCATGTTCTGGATGTTTTACTTCTCAGTTGAGTATTCAATGAAAAAATGGTGCTGTATAAAGTGGTTTCTCTGTACTATTTAGCAATATCTGTTTTTCTCAAACATTTTAGTTTTAGCAGCTTCATCTAAAATTGTACCAACCTAGCTTATGTACTTACACATAATTAAGCACATTAAGAGTACTTTATCTAAGTAAACAAACTGACCTATATATACATTTTTTTCAATCTAAATGTTATATTTTAAAAATTTGTTTTACTTCTTGCCAGGTTTTTGTTTTGGTTTGGTTTGGTTTGGTTTTTTTACCCCCAACACTGAATCCATTGGCTCTTGGTGTTCTAGAGATAGTCTTAGGCTTATTTTTCTTTGGGTTACAGTAAGAAAATACCAGACTTCTTTTTCCTACAGAGTAGCAAGAGAGGGTCCAAAAAGAAAGATGTGAAGAGTAAAGAGAAAAGAGATTGGAGAACACGAAGGAGGAAGGGAGGTGAGAAAAGCAGAAGATAGACCTGGAATAAAAGAGGTTTATCAGACAGAACTTTCCAAATTGCTTTGAGGGGATAAGACATACTCATTATAAGCATCATCATTTCCAACTAGAACCTAGGTTGTTGCATTCAGATATTAAACAGCTAAGGGAAATCTTTACGTGAACCTTTTTGATACACGTGAACCAGTTTTTCCATTCACATCCAACATTTTTAAATGAAACACGTACTAGAAAATATCCATGTTCCCACTGTGGGAGACAGAGAAGGAATAGAGGCATTCTCTGTTTTGAAGGCATTTGCACTTTCGAAATAAGCCCTAAATATGCAAAATGAACACGTCTATGCATAACGTACTATTATATGTTGCCTACTATAAGAGTAAAAATAATGGTATTTTAAATGGAGGAATTATTCAGACATGCTTTCCTTTTGAGTACTTTGGCTAGTAGTTAATTTCTGAGCAAGTTAAACAAGGCTTAAAATGAATAAACTCTTCGGAACTCCCCTAGACTAATGAATTGTAGTAGATCTATAATCAAGATTGAAATGGGCACGTAGGTGTGGATATTATGCTCCCTTTAGAGCCCACTTAGAGCTGTAGCAATGACCCGCCATGTGCACATAAGTCATTGCTATAGTCATGTTATCTTGACAGTCAAATCACTTTATAAAATATACTTTAATAAGTTACTATTGAGCCCTGAAGTAAAACCATATAACTTAACCATTACTGAGTGGGCATTTATAGGTATCTTATTTAAATTGGGTGAAAGATAAAAGAATGGAATTAAGAATAAGAAAAATGTATGGGAAACTCTTTGCTCCTTGTGATTAATCTACAGTGTGCCAGAAGCTTTTTTTCATTTTGCTTTTTATGAAGAATTACTGACCCAAAGAAAAGTCAGTTGAGGACTGCAACCAAACAAATAATACAAACAGCAACAAAAATATTGATTTTTTTTTTTAAGGAGAAAATACAGAAAGTAATAAACTCGTTTGAAAAATTAAGAAGAGGCTGGGCGCAGTGGCTCAAGCCTGTAATCCCAGCACTTTGGAAGGCCGAGGTAAGGGGGTTGCCTGAGCCCACCGGTTCCAGAACAGCTTGGGCAACTTGGAGAGACCTCATTTCTACAATAAATCTAAAAATTAGCCAGGCATGGTAGCGCGTGCCTGTAGTTCCAGCTTCCTGGAAGGCTGAGGTGGAAGGATCGCCTGAGCCCAGCAGGTCGACGCTGGGGTGGCTGTGAACGTGCCGCTGCACGCCAGCCTGGGCGACGGAGTAAGACTCCAACTAAAAAAAAATTTGAAGAAGAAAAGACATTAAATGTAATATACACAATAAATAACAAATATTCTTCAGTTCCATATGATGGCTAATTAAGGAGAAAGGCCATGTGAAAAATTTGGAAAGAGAGACAAATAGAGCAAAAAAGAGTAATTAACTCTTTGCTCCTGTAGCCTTGAAGGAGAGAGAGTGGGGTAAGATTCAAGTTTAGACCTGCAGCAACTGCAGAGATCAAATTGGCCTCTACAAAAGAAATAAAAGGAATCCTGGTAGCTCTCTAACTCAAGTTTAAGTCTTTTCGGTGGCCCCACTCTGACCTTGGCGCCCCAAAGTCTCAGGCCCGGGATGCTTCGTTCTTTGATGGAATCCCTACTTCCATCAGAGATACTCAACAGCTGGGCTCTTGTCTTGTTCTCTTGGACCTTCAACTGACTGAACCTGCTGTCTGGTATTCATTCTGTTACACCTGAGTAGCTCTCATACTTTAAGACGCACTTTTTCATCTATCCTCTGATTTGATCTTTATAATACCCTTGTGATATAGGTAAATCATAGCTTTAGTGACAAACTTCAGCAGAAGCAACTAACTCATATTGCTGGGACCCTGCAGGGCTGGGATTGGTTGTTATGTCATATGGTGCTCAGTTTATCCCTTTCCATTAGACTGGATTTTATATCTTGTCCTTCATTTGAATTGTGGAACTATGAATAGGTTAAAATTATAGTCTCTGTGTTGGGTGGAGAGAGGAGGAAAAGGGTCAGGAAAAGGAGCTGGAAAGGATGGGAAAGAAGAAAGAAAGAAAAAGAAAATGTCTCTTTAGGTTTTCCTGTGAAGTGGGAAAGGATAAATCTTTAAATTCTCCCTTTCTGCTTACCAAAACTAGTGAGGAGGGAGGCACTTCCTAAAATTTGTATTCTATAAAATAAACATGAATTCCAAAGCTATCACAGAGCTGTGTGCTTTCACCAACAGAAATCTGAAGTATATCATCCCTTGCCAGAGCTCCTTAATGGATCCTTAGATATGCATGTGTTGGTCACAAGCTGGAATTTGAGGAGAAGACAAAGATTGACTCTGTTTAAGAAATGAATAGGAATTTGAGGAGACTGAAAAAACAAACTGGTAAAGAGGAAAATAAAATGGCCATACGATGGAGGGACATACTCTAGAATGTAAAGATATTGTATCCAACAGCAAGCTCCTGAGAGTGGGATATAGTGAACTGGTGCATTCTTTTTATTCAAGGTCTGTGCTCCAATGTCATCTCCATCTGTCACCCCAAGCCTCCACTGAACATCTGCTGCACAAAACTGTCTTGATTTAATTCCACATTTGGGAGATGCAGGCACAGGGAAGGTGGTCAAAGGTGACATTACAGAAGGCATTATTTAAAATAGAGAATTTTAGGGAAATAGGGACAGGAGAGAACTGGGAGAAATGAGGATGAATACTAAGAATCGGTAGCGCATGCCTGTAATTCCGGCTACTCGGAAGGCTGAGGCGGAAGGATCGCCAGAGCCCAGCAGGTCGAGGCTGCGGTGGCCGGGAGCGGCCACTGCACTCCAGTCTGGGCGACAGAGTGAGACTCCTACTCAAAAAAAACAAAAACAAAAAAGAATCAAGGATACAGAGGGCCTTGCAAAAAACCAGACAGCTGATTGTTGGTGTTGTGAGCATAATATTTTTGACTGTTCAACATATTGTATCTCCTTTTTTATCAGAAGGTGGAATTCCGTTTGATGAATTCTTTATTATTGAATATAATGAGGCCTGAAAATTGAATAGAGGAATAAAAAGACATCAGTATTCCAGTCTATCTGACCTGAGAAGCCCAACTAGACTGTTTACATCAATAGACAGCTGTGGGAGTTTCATTCCTAACCTCCATGACTCCTGGGATTCCTACCAATCCTAAGCTTAGAAGTCCAACCTCCCTTTGATATTGTTCTCAGTTCATTAAGATTCTGTCAAGTACAGAAAACAGAAAGCCCTGGCTCAACTAACTTGCTTAGTAAAGAAAAATTATTTCAGACAGTAAGAATGATGAACGTAGAGTTGCTATAAACTTCCACTCTGTCATCTGAACACATTAGCTTCTCTTCCCCTTATGGTCACAAAAGGGTTGCAGAAATCCAGCCATCACATCTTTATCATATGCCTCGTTCCAGATGCAAGAGAGGTTTTTTTTGTTTTTTGTTTTGTATTGGGGGGGTTTTTTGTATGTTTTTGTTTTTCTTATCTCTCTTTTTGCAGTCAAGGAGGAATGAGAATGGTTTCTGTTAATTAGAGCCTAATCTTGAGCCATATAGGTAAAGAACAAATAAACCACAAACAAAATTAGGATGAAGTTCACAAAGACAAAAGGGAGGAAGTGTTTGTTTGGTAGGCAACCCATACTGCAACTTCTTCCAGTACAGCACATACATTTATGTCTAGCTTAGCCAGGTTAGATCTCTGTCACTGGCAAACAAAAAAAGTCAAATTGATATTCATGGTTATAGCTACTACTGGGATTATTTAAATTTTAAATAGCTTTTAATTATACGTAGATAATGGATGGATAGATAGATGATAAATAGTAGATAACAGAGATATGATTTGCTTTTACTTTAAGTGGTTTTTGTTAAACTTTATTTTATTTTTTAAATTTTTTATATCTGTGAAGAAATGACTTGAATTTTAGAAGTATATTTTTTACTCTTCTAGATGTCAAGCATTTATTGACCATAACTTAAATTTTCTCAGTAATAATTTCCCAAATATGATTAATATATTGTTTTTACATTTATTCTCATGTTCCATTTTTGTTCATCCAGTAATTCTATTCATTAATTTCTTCTTTGTTTAATCAGAAATTGTTATTTAGTACCTAATATGTATGTGGAAGACATTGGGTAGACAGGAAAAAAAATGTTAAAACATTTGTATAACCTCAGACAAAAGCACATTATTTTTATGTATTTCATATTTTATATTTTTATAAGGGAAGCAGTGGTACAAAAATGAATGTGTGGGTGTCCCCAGCATTCCCTTCTTGTTAACAAGTTTTCCTGCTTTTCCTACTTAGTTTTTTCCATTCCTTGTGTTCTGAGGTGAGTCTTGCTTTGACAGACAAGTTCTTTTGGGCTTTGGGGATAAGCATAGGAAGGAAAAGGAGAGAGAACAAAAGTTCAGAAAGTTAAATTTGGGGGAGGAGGTTATCTCCACTAGAGAATGGAATTTGAAGACAGATATAAAGGAGCAGAAGCAGCTGCTTTGTGTGAACCGCTGGATGGGGAGTCAAATGGAGCTTTTGAAGACTAGCGATGGACTCTTTGTCCTTAGTAGTGTTCAAGAAAATAAATGAAGAACTTGAGTCATTTTGAAATTATTTTTGGTTGCTGCACTTTGGTGTGGTTGGTTGGTTTTGTTTTGTTTTGTTTTTTGAGTTGGAGTCTCACTCTGTTGCCCAGACGGGAGTGCAGTGGCCGCTCCCGGCCACCGCAGCCTCAACCTGCTGGGCTCCGGCGATCCTTCCGCCTCAGCCTTCCGAGTAGCCGGAATTACAGGCACGCGCTACCACGCCCGGCTGATTTTTTTATTTACCGTAGAGATGAGGTCTCGCTGCCCAGGCAGGTCTCGAACCCGCGGGCTCAGGCAATCCACTCACCTCAGCCTCCCAAAGGCGCGGGATTACAGGCTGAGCCACCGAGCCCAGCTTGGTTTGTTTTTTAATCATGATGTTGTTCATTTGTTCATGTAGGTTATTTCTTTGTAGTATCCAGGGCTCCATTTGATTGCAAGTGACAGAAATTAACTCACATTAATCAGACATAAAATTCGGCTTATGTATTGAAAAAGTCCTGGGAGATGACCTTGGGCATTGTAAGGACCCAATGATCAGATCAGGCACCATTTTCTCTCTCTCTCTCTCTCTCTCTCTCTCTCTCTCTCTCTCCACCCCCCTCATCTCCTCTAGATTAATTTCTTTCTCTGGAAAGCTATCTTAATGTAGTGGAAAAGATAACTCTTGTGTATTTTACATCATCCTTACAGCCTCAGAATAGAGAGGGAACCTCTCATGTCCAACATCCAAATCAGACCTTGACAAAAGGAAATCTTGTTTACCCCACTCAGGCCATTTTCCTACACTTGTGGTAAGGGAGGTAGGAGAACCAAGGAAGATGTGGTTGCAGATGACCACTCCAGTGCTACATTGGAATGGATCCTTCAATCCACATTAAAAGAAATTTTCCAGCTTTAGGTGGGTGAATAAGTTGTGATATCGCAGACATTATATCTCTTGTTGAGCAAGCTTCTTCTTTGTTGAGTTATTTACATTACTATCACCACATGGGGCTGAATTTTAACTTACAGGTAAATCTCTAATTGTCTTTTCAAATGTCTCCCAAAGGATTAGACTCCAAGGTATCATTGAAATGAAAGTTATTGGATATGCAGAAAAAAACAATAAATGGAAATAGTACCACAAGACAAAGTTACTATAAGTGAAACAAATATTTCAACCCTGGAGAAATGAGGGACTTGTGCTTAAATGTCACCTAGAAACACTCAAGTCCTTTGCAGAATCCTAAGAAGGGAAGATACCCAGTAGGAGATAAATCTGTGTTTCCTTTTGTTATTGGAACATACTCAAAAAAACTACCTGTCACATACCAAACAGTACAATTAAAGACATTAGAAGCAGATTGTAGAATTTCCAAACTAGAGAAGTCAATATGACCACTTTGTGCATTGCAGACTGTAATTCAGGTGACAATTATCTGTTAAAAACTACTTGTTGATTTGTGGGGAAAGTTTTTTTCGTTTCCAGTGATTAGAGGGTTAGTTATGGGTGGGGGATGTCTCTAAGTTTAACCAGATTGAGAGTGCAAATAGAACGCTGGTATTCCTTTGAATTCCTAAAAACTACACAGGTGGTCCTGAAGGTGTTAAAGAGGTCAGGTCTGGCTGGGCACGGTTGTTTATACCTGTAATCCAGCACTTTGGGAGGCCAATGTGAGAGAATTCCCTGAGTCCAGGGGTTTGAAACCAGCCTGTGCAACTTGGCAAGACCTCTTCTCTACAATAAATAAAAAATTGGCCCGGTGTGGTGGCGCATGCCTGTGGTTCCAGCTACTTGAAAGACAGAGGCAGAAGGATCACCTGAGCCCAACAGGTTGAGGCTGCAGTGGCACTGCACTGCACTGCAGCCTGTGTGACAGAATGAAATTCCTCCTCAAAATAAAAAAATAAAATAAAGAGGTTAGGCCACTAGGCTTGTTCTGTAAAGGACTGGCCACTAGAATGATATATGTAACTGTTGGTGACAAAAAGTAGCTCAGAAGATATGTTAAGATCACAATATGAAGATTTGCTCATCAAATGGAAGACATTGGTATATCGTATAAATGAATTGTATTTGAAATACTCTATTGTAACTAAATAATAAAAAATTGTGTATATAACGTTTACCTTAGTACATTGGATTATTGGCAGATTGAATGATTGTTCCCTATTCTGCTCTGTTATAGAACTGTACATTATATGATTATGCCCTTTTCTATGTGACATTGCAGTGCCTCCTATTAGAGGAAGCAGAGTACTTTCCCCAACCCAGTGATGTTAAGCTTGGCCATGGGTTTGCTTTGACCAACAGAATTGGGTGGGATTGACAGCGTGCCTGTTCTGAGCTGAGACTGAGGCTCAGAACAGGCATTGCATGTCTCTTATGCTTCAGCCATCCACTGCGAGAATACCATAGCTTGGGTAGCCACTGGTCCATGGAGAATTGGAAGATACATGAAGCAGACCTCATTCCACCTCACAGCCTGGTGCCCAGAGCTAGGAATCTGAAGCTGATCTTGTGCAAGTGAATAGCAAGCATCTCACAGATCCTTGAGAGAGAAATTAATGCTTGTTGTTTTAAGCCATTGAATTTTGTTTTGTTTTTTTTTAATGCATCATTATTGTAGCAATAGCTGACTAATAGAGTTGTATTTTTTCCCCTTCCCTACAAGTGTCTTGAAATTGATGGTATATCTAACAACTCATAGCATTGTAGGATCAAGGACATTTGGTAATTACACAGTAAATCATTTAATTAGAATTATGGGAAATCGTATGAAAGGGTGCGAAAAACACACAACACAGAGACCAAACCCAATCTGAGAGTCAGGAAATGTTTCTCTGAGGAAATGACATTGAAGCTGAGATCTTGTCTTGGGTTGAGCAAAGTTGGGAGATGCTCCAAGTGAAGGGAGCAGTCTTTGCAAAGCCCCTGGGGCAAAAAAGAGCTCACTAAGTTTACGGAGAAGTATCTGGAAAGCAGAGAGAAAATAGGCAAGTGCCAGAAGAAGGGAGTTTGGTGAGGTTCATTTTATTGAAGCATGACAGGCTGAACTGTGTCTCCCCACAAATTCACATACTGAGCCCTGTTCCAAGTTGCTTAGAATATGACTGTTTGGAAATAAGATTAATAGAGAGGTAATGAAGGTAAAATGAGTTTATGTGGGTGGGCCCTAATCTAATGACTGGTTTATAAGAGGAGACAATTGGGACACAGAGGAAAGACCACGGGAAGACACAAAAGACAAAATACGAGTGATCTCAAAAGAAACCAGTCCTACCAGCACCTTGATCTCAGACGTATAGCCTCCAGAACTGTAAGAAAATCAATTTGTTGTCTGTGGTACCCAGTCTGTAGCATTTGTTATGGCAGCTCTAGCAAACTAATGCACACAGTATGCTCAGTTCTAAGTACAGTGCCCATATATAGCAGATGTTCAGTATATTTTTGTTGGATTAATTAATGATGGAATGAGCAGATCCTATGAAATGGATCATAGAAAAGATCTTTAAACATTTTTATTTTATCTAAAGACCAACAGTGGGTCTTTGATAGTTTTAAGTAAAAAAGTAACTTTACCAGATTTAGATATCAGGAAGATTCCTCTTGCGGAAGTATAAACAATGGATTGGAGACAGGGAGAACTAGGAAGTTGTCAAAGTAACCCAGGGGATGATGATGGTGTCTTAGACTAAGGTTGGGGCAGTGGAGATGGAGACAGGAGGATACATTCAGTAGAGAACTCAATAAGGCTTGGTGATTAATTGGACAGGGAAGGTGAAGAAGCCAACAGGACGACTTTCTGGTTTGAAAAATTGAGACAGGAAACATGGATTAGGACCAAATTTGGGGAGAGATTCACCAGTATGGTTTGGAGCAAGTTGTCTTTAGGATACCTATAGGACATCCCAGAACAGTCTTGTGGTTATAGAATTATTATGGTATACATACCCTGAAAACTTACCCACTGCTAATACTAGAATGCTAATACAACAAAATAAATACTCTTAATAGTTGAGTTTGGAAGAAAGTAAGAGAGATCACCAGGGTTGCCAGAAGGAGGAGAGAGCTGCAAGCCTGCATGGCATGAAAGGGTGAGCTAACGTGGCAGGAGGTAGGGTTGAAGTAGGCTGGGGAGGTGGTTATGGTCTCAGAAATCTAGAAGCACAGAAGACAAGGCCTTGAAAATTCTGGAGGGAGGTGAGAGTTGAGACTAAATCTCTTACGTAAATACAAGATCATTTAGAGACTATCCCTTCTGTGCATTGGTAGACTCAAATAATCTGCTTGCAAACACAAAGAGAAAAGAAGGAAGCGTATCTATCTAGGCTTGGGTACTGGGTGGAAAATAAACCTCCCCAGAGAATTTAATCATAGACATGCACCTCATATGAGCTCAGTGTCCAAACTGCATCGCACTAAAACTCCCACACTTAGATGTCAATGCTTCCTGTAGAAGTAAACTGAGAACAAATCTGGTGTGATAAAACCTCATCCCAGGCCACACATGATGCTTCCAGATGAAGCCTATTAGACATGAACTCACTATCCAGAATTATAAAATACACAAGACAACAGTCTACCTTGAGAGATTTATCAAAGACTGAAACAGCAGAATATACTCCAAGGAATTTCAGATAATTGTACTATCAAAGGAAGATTATGAGATACGTAAGGTTTAAAATGATTAAAGCTTAAAAAGAGAAAAAGAAAACATTAAAAACAAGATGCAGATAGACTTGAAAAAGAATCAATTAGAAATTCTAGAAATGTAAAATATAGTCCTTGAAGTACAATCAGTGGTTTTAAGGGTACAGCTTAGAGGAAAGTCATGAACAAGAAAATAGATATGAGGTTATAAAGGCATATGTATTTAAACATACACATACATAATATGTACACAAACTATATATGAATATACAATACATATATGTAATTGCTTTATAAATACATATACACAAATATATACAAAGAGAAAGTTTAGAATAAAAATTTTCTTAGATTAGGAATTTCATAAGGACTCAGAGAGAATGGGAGAAACTTTACCTATTAAAACAGATTACCAGCCAGGCTCAGTGGCTCAGTCTGTAATCCCAGCGCTTTGGGAGGCTGAGGTGAGTACATTGCCTAAGCCCACAGGTTCAAGACCTGCCTGGGCAACTTGGCAAGACCTCATCTCTACAATAAATCAAAAATTAGCCGGGCGTGGTAGCGCGCGCCTGAAGTTCCAGCTACTTGGAAGGCTGTGGCAGAAGGATCACTGGATCCCAGCAGGTCGAGGCTACAGTGACTGGGAGCGGCCACTACACTCCAGTCTGGGTGACAGAGTGGGACTCCAACTCAAAAAATAAATAAATAAATAAAATAAAACAGATTACCGATCTCGGAGACCGTGTCCACCTGCTAGCACTGACCCTTGCCCCATGGCCAGTCCACACCACACCAGCTCACCATGAATGATGACATTGCTGTGCTCATGGTTAATAACAACTCTGGCATGTGCAAGGCTGACTTCGAGGGCGACGATGCCCCCCCGAGTTGTCTTCCATTCCATCGTGGGACACTCGCAGCATCAGGGTGTGATGGTGGGCATGAGCCAAAACTCCTACGTGGGCGATGAGGCCCAGAGCAAGAGAAGTATGGTGACCCTGAAGTACCCCATCCAGCATGGTATCATCACCACCTTCTTTCCTGGACATGGGATCCTGCAGCATCCACGAAACCACCTTCAGCTCCATCATGAAGTGCGATGTGGACATCCACAAGGACCTGTACGCCAACACAGTGCTGTCTGGAGGTACCACCATGTACCCTGGCGTCACTGACAGGATGCAGAAGGAGATCACTGCCCTGGCACCCAGAACGGTGAAGTTCAAGATCATCGCATCCTCTGAGCACAAGTATTCCGGTATGGATCAGCAGTTCCATCCAGGCCTCACAGTCCACCTTCCTGCCGATGTGGATCAGCAAGCAGGAGTTGGACGTTGGGCCCCTCCATCGTGCACCGCAAGTACTTCTAGGCAGACTGTGACTAGCGTGTTATACCCTTTCCTGACAAATCTGACTTGGGCAGAAAACAAGATAAGATTGGCGTGGCTTTATTTGTTGTGTTTTGTTTTGTTTGTGAGTTTTTGGGGGCTGGATGACTCTTAGCATTTAAAAACTGGAGCAGTGAAGGTGACAGTGAGTTGGAGCGAGCATTCCCAGAGTTCTACAGTGTGGCCAGGAACGTTGATTGTACATTGTTCTTTTTTGTAATAGTCCAAATATTCCCAATATCGTGAAATGCATTGTTACAGGAAATCCCTTGCCCTCACAAAAGTCACCCACTTCTCTCTATGGAGAGTAGCCCAGTTCTCTCCCCATCTATATGGGGGAGATGACAGCATTGCTTTTGTGTAAATTATGTGATGCAAATTTTTTAAACCTTTGCCTTAATACTTTTTTTTTTTTTTTTGAGTTGGAGTCTCACTCTGTCGCCCAGACTGGAATGCAGTGGCCGCTCCTGGCCACCGCAGCCTCAACCTGCCGGGCTCCAGTGATCCTTCCGCCTCAGCCTTCCAAGTAGCTGGAATTACAGGCATGCGCTACCACGCCCGGCTACTTTTTTGATTTATTGTAGAGATGAGGTCTCGCCTGCCCAGGCGGGTCTCGAACCTGCGGGCTCAGGTAATCCACTCACCTCAGCCTCCCAAAGGCGTGGGATTACAGGCTGAGCCAACAAGCCCGGCTTTGCCTTAATACTTTTTTGTTTTATTTTATTTTGAATAGTCAGCCACCATGGCCCCCCTTTTGTCCCCAACTTGAGATGTATGAAGACTTTTGGTCTCCCTGGGAGTGGGTGGAGTATGGAGGCGGCCAGGGCTTATCTGTACATTGACTTGAGACCAGTTCAATAAAAGTGCACACCTGAAAAAAACAAAAACAACCAGATTACCAACAAAGGAATGATAATTAGATTGACAGCAGACTTCTCAATTACAATATGAAAGAAAAATAAATATCTACAAAATGTTGAGAAAAAATAGCTATCAATCAATGATTTTATATCCATATTTTTCCTGTACTTATGTCATTCAAGAATGAAGTCAAATACAAGTATTTGTTTCCAGAAAAAGAATGAGAAGCTATGTTTCACAGAACTTTGTTGGAAAACCAAGTCAGAATATTCTTTAATAGAAACAAATTGAAGACCAGGTGTGGTGGCTCATGCTGTAATTCCAGCACTTTGGGAGGCCGAGGCAAGAGGATTGCCTGAGCCCAGGGATTCAAGACCATCCTGGGCAACTTGGAGAGACCTCATCTCTACAATAAATCCAAAAATTACCCGGGCATGTGACGTACACCTGTAGTTCCAGCTACTTGGAAAGTTGAGGCAGAAGGATCACCTGAGCCCAGTGGATTGAGGCTGTGGTGGCCATGAGCATGCCACTGCACTCCAGCCTGGGCAGCAGGGTGAGACGCCAACTCAAAAAAGAAAATATTGAATCCAGAAAAAAATTAATGTATGAGAAACAATAGTGACAAAATAAAATGACAAATATGTAGATAAATCTAATTAAGCATCTCTCAATAAGAACAAAATTGATTATATCTTAACTTTATAGTAGTTATTTCTGAGAGGAGAAAGACAAAACAGTAATTCAACCCCATGAATAATACTAATTTTTTAAGTTGAACGGTGGACAGAGGCTAAAATCCTATAACTCTTTCTTTATTTTTATGTGTCATAAGCATGCCATAAGAATTTTAGAAATACAGCAATTACATATGTATTAAGGACTTTTATTCACCTGTGGGCGATAGCTAGGGCTTTCTTTCTTACCCACTTAGACAATGGATACCACTCCTGAAAGAGAGAAGAAAAAAGGGTTAGCTCTTAGCTTTTTGAATTTCAAAACCCTGGGCGTTTTGAAGGGCCTAAAATCTCAAGACATGACATTAAATATAAGCAAAAGATTTGGGAAGAATAGATAGAAATCCAGTGTTCCCCAACCCATATTAAATGAAGAACCTATAGGAGAAGATAAACAGAAGGAAAACAGAGCTTCACTGTTGGTGGATCTCTTTGTGCCCTGACACTGCACACCCAAGTTGGGAGAAATCCCCAAAGGGGAAGAGCATCTGGGAGCAAAGAGTTATGTGGCTTTTATCTTGGAAGAACCCAAGGAGGCCTCCAACCTCACTGATTTCTCTGTGTCCGCCACAGTACAGGAGCAGCAGGAGACAGGTGGTGGTGTGGGTGTTTAGGAAACCAGTCTGAGAAAGTCTTTGTGTTCCTGACATCCCAGTGAGACTCTGAACCAGCCACATAATTGTCCACAGGCCAAAAAAGCTGAGAGGCGTTTGGCCTAAAATATCTTACTTTGGGTCTAGTAAGGTTGAGGTAAGGGCTAGGGTAGTTTTAAACTAATGAATAAGGGCCCAAGAAGATGGTAACATCTCAGAGACTTGCATAAATTGACACAGGAGGACCAGAATGAGCAACATATCTCTCAGTTAATGTCAGCGTGGCTGGGCACAGTGTCTCATGCCTGTAATCTAAACACTTTGAGAGACCAAGGCAAGAGGATTGCTTGAGACCAGGAGCTCAAGGCCAACCTGGGCAACATAGTGAAATCTCATCTCCACAAAACCAAAAAAATTAGCCAGGCATTGTGGCATGTGCCTGTAGTCCCAGCTACTTGGGAGACTGAGGCAGAATGCTCACCTGAGCCCAGGAGATGGAAGCTGCAGTGAGCCATGATTGTGCCACTTCTTCCCAGTCTGGGACGCAGAGTAAGACCCCAACTCAAAAAAAAAAAAAAAAGGAAAAAAATGTCAGTTTGAATAGATGATGCCTCTCATCCTAGCCCCTTGTTCCAGAAATATCCCAATGACTCTTTTATAAGTTATTGGATGAATGAATGAATGAACGAATGAGTGATGGATAGATGGGTAGGTGAGTGGATGAATGAATCAAGGGCAGTCCCTAACGTACAGCCATTTAAATGCTGCTGTTTCCAGCATTCACTCAAGAAAGCCACCTAGAGGTAGCCAAACCACCCTCATGCCCTCATGCCCCGTTTGTGCTGTTTACTAAGATCAGCAGCAACTGAGAATGGGAGAATAGTTTCTTACATCCCTCTCACCTGCAGCTGAAATAGCCCCAATGCCAACCAATAAGCAAGTGGCGTTGCCAAACAGTACATTCACAAAATATAGCATTAGGAGTTTAAGAAACTGAAAAGTGTTTAGAAAAGACATGTCTTCCAAGTTTGCTTATTTACTGAAGAAAAATAAAGAACGTTTGAATTCTTCTCTGCCCTGTTTGGAATCTTCTCTTTTTATCTTGGCCTTTTTAGGCTTTTATTTGTATACTTAGAGAGATCTTAGTGGGAGCAAATTTGTAATTCTAAAGCAGTCTACAAATGTACATTCACACAGCATAACCAAACCACAATTTTATGCAGATTTTTTTCTCTGTCTTAGATTCTGCAGTTCTTAAAAGAAAATGTGAATGCAATGGTGTGTCACAACTGCTGTTAGAGAAGTCCAATGAAAAAAAGTACAACATCCTGATCAGCCTTGTCAGTCTCCACATACAGTGTGGTCATATTGTAATACTGTTTGATGCAATCGTATGTTTGATCAGTTTCAAGAGATGAATATCACCTCACTTCAAACAATATGATACAGTCTCATTGTATGGAATTATGGCTGCTGTCAATCAGCATATGGCATAACCCTTAAAGTGCCATCTTTGGGGAATGTCATAAAAATGATTGCAACACTTGCATTAATTAGTAAGTTTTTGCATTAGAACCAAGCAAAACCTGTTAAGACAATGTATCCTGCTATATCTCTGTTCACTTTTATTATCCTGGACATATGTATATAGCCCATATATGCATACACTCAACTGATTAGCTCAACTTGTTAGAACAGCCATGCTAATAAAAATGATATCATGAGTATGAGCCCCTCTGAATGGATTATAAGCTATCTTTTCTATATTTTGTTTCATGATCCAAAAATATACTACCTACCTTGCATGAACTGTCTTATCAAAGTGAGAGATATATAGAAAGTAAAGGCAAACATTAAATTATCACTAAGTCTGTGGTCTCAACAAAATAAACTCAAGATTTAAGCTCAACAAATGACAAATAAATGGCAGGTGGACATGTTTAGATGTGATAAATACAGAATCAGAGTCTTTGAGATGTGATTAATTTCACTTTGTCATGGTTAGTAGATAGAGCAATTTAAGGGAATAAGAATTATGAACGTTGTTTACATTGGCTATGGAATATTCTCCCTCTTCTTTGAAGTTGTATTTCTTTGTTATTGTCTTGGTCTTAGGTTTTGTCATCACATTTACCTATTATTTCTACTTATTTCAGTGTATATGTAATTTGAGAGATTACTGCCCTGACAAAATATATTGCTATTTTTGCCTGAGACTTTCCCAAGGTAGATAATACCCCAAGATTCAGCCTTGTTTGCTGATAACATCTATGTCACTGGAGTATTGTAAGCCTTTTCCCGAGGAATTCTTCTCTCATCGTGTCTCCTGGCATTCTCCTTCCCACTTTTCTCAGTATCCTTTACTCTTATTACCAACTGAGCAATCACTGCTGTGGTAGGCAGACTTCTAAGATGGCCACCAAAATTCCTTGTCTTCTGGTATTCACAGCCTTGCCTTATTCCCTCCCCTTGATTGTAGACTGGACCTAGGGACTTGATTCTAATGAATGGAATATGGCCCAACTTACTGGATGTCACTTCCATAATTAGGTTATACAACACTATGACTTCTATCTTGCCAGCAGAGTCTCTCTCTTGTCGGCTTTCATGAACCAGGTTTCCTTGATGGAGAGCCTCACGTGGCAAGGAACTAAGGGAAGCATCTGGCCAACATCTAGCGAGGAACAAGACTCATTCCAGTAGCCTGTGAGAAGCTGAATCCTGCCAACTACTACTGAGTAAGCTTGGAAGAAAGGGATCCTGCTTCAGTTTATCCTTGATGTGACTATGTTGCCAGCTAACATCTGAATTGTAGCCTTGTGAAAGACCCTAAAGCAGAGGACCCTGCTAAACTTTGCTTAGATTCTCACTCCACAGAAACTGCGAGTGATATGTGTGTATGTTGTTTTAAGCTATTAAGCTTTGGGTGTATTTGTTACACAGCAACTGACAACTAACACACCCATAGTTGTCCCTCAATCTCATCAGGGGATTGGTTTCAGGACCCCTGAAGATACCCACATCTACCCAAAAATGGTGTTGTGTTTGCACATAACCTACATACATCCTCCCGTACACTTTAAATCAACTCTAGATTACTTATAATACCTAACACAATGTAAGTGCTATGTAAATAGCTGTTATACTATATTGTTTTTTAAATTTGTATTATTTTTTATTGCTGAATTGTTATTATTTACTTATTTATGGAATGTTTTCTATCTGTGACTGACTGAATCCATGAATGCAGAATCCCTGAATACAGAAGGCTGACTGCATTAACTCTTGGTGAACATTCTCGGAAGGTCACTACAGCTCCTTTTGTAGTAACTTGTAAAATAGTGCAGTGGGACTAGACATCATCACAATTTTGCCTTCAAAATATAAAAGATTTCATACTGGCAGGTTTTGTGGAAGTGCTAACCAGATCCACAAAGAAATGTGTAAAGTCTCTATGACCTTCCCATCAAGATCCTACCCTCATTTATAGGCAAGACATATTGATGAGTAATCACTCTTTTGGTTAGGATTGTAAAGCTTTAAAGTATAGAGGTGCTATTTACTTTTCAACTGCAAGTTTTGGCACATTGACATACTGAACTATGGAACTATAACATGGTTTTATTCATGTCACTAATGCTATATTCTCAGACACATTGATTTTGTTTTACAGATTCTTTCTCCCGTCACTATGTTGTGTTGGCAGCCTGTTGAGTTCCAGGCTTTGTGGTAGGATTGTTGACATTGCTACTAGAACCTTCAAGGAAAACTACTGTTGTGATGGTTTGAAGAACGGGTACCAGAAAAGGGTTACATAGTTTGCGAAATATTTATTGTTGGCTCAATTATCCATATTTATGGAAGGGAACAGTGATGAAAAGTATTTACAACCATCAATCAAACAAACATTTTATTTTGAAATTTAGTAGACATATTCAGTCTCTCCTAAGTGTTGTAAAACTAATGTCACACTCTTATTGTTTCCTGGACTCATATCTACTGCCAATGTAAAGCGACAACCCAGTGTGCTGTTGTGTAGGAAAGGGAAGTCAATTAGCTACCAGCCACGGCTCATGTTTGGGCTAGGTGTGATTTATCAAGAATTGATTTATGTAAAAGTTCCCAAGAAATCTTGGATTTAAAACAATAATGAAAAAAATAAGATTTTTCCCCTTATTATATTAGCAAAGTTTTTTTAATGAATTATATTCCATTTAGATTATAGGGAAAATGGTTCGTGCACAATTGTGGGAGTATCAGTTGACACAACCTTTTTGGAGAGCAAGTTAGCAAACTATTTCAGCATTTTAAGTCCATTTCATTTCTAGGAGTTTATGCCAAGAAAATAAATATAAACTTGCAAAGATGTTAAGAGGTATTTATTAAAGCACTATTTATAAGAATACAAATTTTTTTTTTTTTTTAGTTGGAGTCTCACTCGCCACCTAGGCTGGAGTGCAGTGGCATGCTCACGGCTACCCCAGCCTTGACCTGTTGGGCTTAGACGATCCTTCTGCCTCAGCCTTCCAAGTAGCTGGAACTACAGACACATGCCTCCACACCAGGCTAGTTTGTGTGTGTGTGTGTGTGTGTGTGTGTGTGTGTGTGTGTGTGTGTGTGTGTGTGTGTGATTTATTGTAGAGACAAGGTCTTGCCAAGTTGCTCAGGCTGGTCTCGAAACCCAGGGCTCAGGCAGTCTCTCACCTCGGCCTCCCAAAGTGCTGAGATTACAGGCTGGGCCACCGCACTCAGCCAAAGAATAAAAATTTTAATGCAATCTAAATATCTATCAATAGATATGCATTACACAAGAAACATTTGTACCATGGAGAGGTATCAGCAAAACATTGTTATTTTTTGTTAATATTAAGTACACACAAACACACACACACACACACACACACACACACACACCCCATGGTTGCAATTTCGTTTTTAAAAAATACCAACCCTGTGTGTGCATGGTAAAACAATGGAGAGCATATACCTATACCAAATCATTAAAACTGGTTTTTCCTAATGGGGAAATTATTGTGAGATATGTGAATATTTTGCAGCGAGCATGTATTATTTATTAGTCAGAAAAGAGCTATTTTCACTTTGAAAAAATTCTAGATATTAATTTTTGTCTTTTCTCTTTTGGACACTGAAAAAAAATTCAACACATAATCATCTGTTTCATTTTTTCCTCCAATTGCTCATCTATTTTTTATTCCTTAGCTCAGTTAGCATTTACTAAGCACCTATCATGTGTCCAGCACTGTGGTAGTCACTGAAGAAACAATGATAAGACAATCTCTGACTCTAATGAGAAAGACATGTGGATTTCACATGAAATAAAGATTATAGATGCTCTGTTAGAATAGATGCAAGATGAGGAGGGGTCACAGAGGAGAGAGTGACCCATTGAACACTATGGAACAATTCATGAATTTGTGTGTCATCTCTGTAGATATTTCATCCACTACTGTTATAAATATCTTGAGACTGATTTTATAGCATATACTTTAAAAACTGTCTCTGTAAGTCCCAGAGTCTTGCTGATGGCATGCCAAGTGTTCAAAAAATAGCTTTATATTCTAGGTAGTCATTGTTAGAGTGGTGCTTTTCCAACTTTTGGGATTTAAAGTTCACATTCAAATACTAGAATATACAGTGGTACATTGTAATAGATTTAAAAATTCAAAGCACACTAAACAAGTAATAAGTTCAGGCATAACAAAGTCTTAGTGTGCTTATTAAAGTACCCAGAGCATCCAAGATAAGCTAGTCACACAGAGTCAGTGTTAGAGCAAAATATTTAGATCCCAATAACACCTCTTGAGTGACTATATTTGTATGCACCTATATGTAGTTCATATAGAATATATGTAAATATACTTACTAATGCAAACTTATGCATGCATATCTGGGAAGCAAACATTTAGTAACTATGTGCACCTTTTATTACTGCCTTGAAGTTTTTTTTTTACTTATCACAAACAACAAATTGGAGTGATAAAGCACCTACCTGAGTCAACATTCTGTTAGGACAGACTTCAATAAGAGCCAATTAAATAGCTTAAAGCTGACAGGTGTTTGGAGTACTAGCCCAGGTGTGTTAGAGACTCTATGTGCCAATTCAGAATTGTCACAAATGTACTGCTTCTATTTGCTTTCAGGAGAACCAGTCTGTTGGTATCCCTTTTTTTTTTTCTTTCTTTTTTAGAGGTGGAGTCTCACGATGCTGCCCCAGGTTGGTCTTGATCACCCTGCGATCAAGCGATCATCCCCCCGTGGCCTCCCGAAGTGCTGAGATTACAGGCGTGAGCCACCATGCCCAACCATCATTGTTCTGACTTTTTAAGTGACTGGTGGTACTTGGGAAAAAACTCATTGAGATGGTTCATTGAGGGAGTACCTGCCACTTCTCCAAAGGTTTTCATGCCTTACACACAGAGAATGATATCACCTCCACTCTTCTCATTTTCCTGTCACCAATTAGATGACATACAGAGAAAAGAAAGGAGGTGGAAGAAGAGTAGCCAAAGACAAGATGACTAAAGAAGAGAGAAAGAAACTGAAAATTTGAATGTGGGTAAAATTACCTCCGTTTCTCTATCAGGATGAAAATGTCAGGATATTTGCTGTTAGAATTGACTGCTTGGAAAGAGTGCCTTCAGATGGATTCAGTTGTGTGTGACTTAAGGTCTAATTACTTTCTGAAATCTGTGAGACTGGTGAGACATTGTCTAGTTGAAAAGTCTCTAGGCTTGAATCAAGCGCTCTGGGTTCTATGTAGCCCGAGCTGTCTTTAAATGGCTGTGTGGTTGAGAGCAAGTTGCATTTCTAAATGAGCTTCAGTATACCTATTTATTAAAAAAGGAAAGGATGCCTAACCTACTCATCTCACATGCCTGATGTGAAAGTGTGAGACATTGAATGTGTTCTGAAAGATTCAAAGCCAACGCAAAATTCAGACATTAGAACCAAACAAAGTTTCTTCTCCACCCCCACAAACTAAATCATGAATGAACGATTTCAGTGAATAAAAGGGTGTGGCTTGCCAATTAATGGGTTGGTGTTAATCATAAAAACTGTATTATAATTAACTCACTCATTAATGATCTGCCAATCAATATCAAGTGAAGGTTTATGATTTTAAGGAGAATGGGCAACTAGCAGTTTGATACCACGAAAAAGAGATAATCAACTGACGGATGGATCCTCATCAAATTTAATTTCAATTTGTTTTAAAAGTGTCTTCTTTAGGAGTGAGTTTAGATGCACATCACTCTTCCTCTTTTCAGAAAATGAATATATATGTTGTTTAAAAAGCATATCAGAACGACAGAGAATGAAGTCTGGCATATGTAGCAAGAAATGAGCACATCTTCTAAATGGGCTGGATGGTATGGTGTAAGTTCTATTCTCTCACACAGTAATATAACTGGATTGCTCTTTAAATTAAGTGAATTTGTATGTCCGCTTTCTCTTAATGGAATCAGTTTTGATATACTCTTTGTTCGTGCTGTTACAGGCTTCAGTCTAAGGGTTCTTTGTATTAACTTTTTAAAGTTACATTACAAAGAGGTTTTAAGATTTCCCAATAGGCTTTTATTTAACCAAAGCTTTTGATCTCAAACCTGCTGGGGCCTAGTGAAATCCTTACCAATTCTCCAGTAACTCCTCACTATTGGAATTTGAAAAGACCCACCTGAAGGATTTAACTCCCTGTATGGTTTCAGCCACCCTTCAGATCACTCCATTCAAGCAGACAGCGAGGGGTTCCAGCATACCCTTTGTGATCTCTAAGCAGCCTGAGGTGTCCTGTGCAGAAGTTGTACTCCTGAGGAAATAAAAAGCAGGACACAGACCTAGACACCTTATTTCCTGCTATCATCAGTTGAAGGGGATCGCAGGGAGTCTGCTTAACATCCTTTGCTACCTAAATACCTTTTGGACATGGGAACTCAATAAAAGAACTTTCATTGCATCCATTACCCTACTGCAGTGCATAACAAATTAGATTTAAAAGGCTACTTTTTTCCCTTACAGCTATTTCCATCATTTTCTTTAAAATTTCAATTTAGTGTCTAGTGACAGAATATTCCATAATGTACTTTTAAATTTGATAATGCCAATTATTCTAACTGAACATTATTTCCAAGGAATTAAGCTTGTGTTATTATAGACAAATCTTAGTTTAAAAGATCAGGTAGAGGGAGAAGAAGAGAATTGATTATGCTTCAAAGGTGTTAAATAGAAACTATATAAAACAAATACGGTTTTTGGAAATCTTTTCAAAAATGTAAATATGCATTTATTTTGTATTTAGCTTCCAACTCCCATTTTTAGGAAAATTTTGCATTTGAAGTTAAAAAAATATTTATACTGCATATTACCCTATCTTGAGACAAAATAAAAATAATTCTGAGAAAACTCTTAATTATAATCATTTTTTTTTTTTTTTGAGTTGGAGTCTCACTCTGTCGCCCAGACTGGAGTGCAGTGGCCGCTCCCGGCCACCGCAGCCTCGAGCTGCCGGGCTCCGACGATCCTTCCGCCTCAGCCTTCCAAGTAGCTGGAACTACAGGCGTGCACTACCATGCCCGGCTAATTTTTTTATTTATTGCCTCAGTCTTCCAAGTAGCTGGAACTACAGGCGTGCACTACCATGTCCGGCTAATTTTTTTATTTATTGTAGAGATGAGGTCTTGCTTGCCCAGGTGGATCTCGAACCCACGGGCTCAGGCAATCCACTCACCTCAGCCACCCAAAGGCGCGGGATTACAGGCTGAGCCACCAAGCCCAGCTAATTATAATCTTAAATATCTTTATTTCATTTTAAAATTCCATTGCACAGAGATTTTTAGAACACGTAACAGCAATAAGCATGAAAAGCAAGTAAAACTTTATAAAGAACACAATATTTGCTACTATGTGTGGGAAGAACAGACTTACCTATGAACCACTTCTCCTATGCAAATATTTATCTTTACCTTTCTATTAACATGATGTAAAACCTCTTTATAATTAAAAAAACTTTAAAAACTCTATTTTGATAAATAGAAATTGATTTATTCCTAAGTTACTGTCATTATATGATGTTGTTATCCCTGACAAGGCCTCAAATTAGCTTTATATCAAAGAGCTAGAAAGAAATATAAAGTATTTCCAGAAGCTGTAAAATATCTGCCATTTGGTGCTCATATTATCTGAGGCCATACCCTCTCGCTGTTTGTGTGTATTACTAGACCTAAGAGGCTCTTGGTATTGGGATGGTTTCACTCATGCTACAGAAAAATAGCCCTGAACAATGTCAATTCTGAGTATGTGGTAGAATGGTCAGACAATGTCTTCAGTCTGGGTTTGGGGAATAATGTTACCACCTTGTAGAATATGATGTAATTGTTTCATATCTTGAGTTATTAACTTATAAACATTTGTTACACTTGTAATTTGCACATCTTTATGAGTAGTTACCTAGTGAAATATTATTTTCTACATTTAATAATAGCTAAATGTATGAAGATAAGATGCTATGAATACTTCTCTCTGGAAAAAGAGGGCTCAAAGACTTGGAAAACTGTGACAGTGGTGGGAATTATGAAAAAACTGATTTCTGATTTTTATGGATAATATAATACAAATGTAACATAAGATGTATTGTGTTACAGTAATACCTGGCTCCTTAAAAAAAATCTATGCTTTTTTTATGTGTGGGCAAAAGATTTAGTGAAGTATTTCTCATAATCCAAAATTTATTATCATCATTCTTATTCATAGTTATGAAATAGTTACAATTTTGAGGATGGTTACTCTGCAATGTCTGTCAGTTTAAAAATGGGTACCACTGGGTATATTCCCAGTAGGGGGATTGCAGGGTCATATGCAAGGTCGATTTTTAGATCTTTAGGATTCGCCAAACTGTTTTCCACAGAGGTTGTATTAGTTTATACTCATATCACGGAACCCAAGAACTGAGTACCACATATTCTCACTCATAAGCGGACCTTGAACAGTTATGATAATACAGTTATGATAATACAATAAGAAAGGGATTGGAAGTAGTGGGAAACTGCCGGGGTAGGGTGCAGAACTGGCAGTGGTGGGAAACTGCCAGGGGACGGCGGGGCTCACCTCATCAACAAGGGTACCTACATAATGAACATTTGTATACCTAACCCTGAACTGTACCCCACATCTTCAAAATAAAAAATTTTTTTTAAATGTGTACTTGCCTTGATTAAAAAATTGTGCTTTTAGCTGGGCCCAGTGGCTCAGCCTATAATCCTGCACCTTTGGGAGGCTGAGGTGAGTGGATTGCCTGAGCCCGCGGGTTTGAGACCCGCCTGGGCAGTGAGACCTCATCTCTACAATAAATAAAAAAAAAATCAGCCGGGCGTGGTAGCACGTGCCTGTAGTTCCAGCTACTTGGAAGGCCGAGGCAGAAGCATCGCCCGAGCCAGCAGGCCGAGGCTGTGGTGGACGGGAGCCGCCACTGCACTCCAGTCTGGGTGACAGAGTGAGACTCCAACTCAAAAAAAAAAAAAAATTGTGCTTTCAAAAGTTTTGTCTCTAGAAATACTCATAAAATTGGTATTAGTTGTACTTAGAAGAATGTTCATTAGAGCATTATGTGTGAGAATAAAAAATTGTGATCAATCTAAATGTCCATCGATGTGAGATTACTAGTAAGATCTCGAACATCCTTAGATCCTTGGTAACAGTACTATTGTGGTTTCATGCTTACAGATTGCCAAGTAATGACTACTTAATCAACATGGTAACCATTTCAGGTAACTATTGCTGATTTCACATTTTATGGGTTTAGAAAGTAAAGTACAGCTAGATTAAGTAACTTATCAAAATCACAGAATTACTAATAGTCGGGCTAGGATTCAAACCTGACTAGGTCATTTGGTTCCAAAACCCCATGAACGTAACACTTCTACTTCTCTTCCCACATATAATCAAAGAATGAGACAGTTTTAGATATCTTCCAATGGAAAAGATGTCCAAGAAATAGTAAATGTCAAAAAAAAAAAAAAAAAAGACTGGATGCAATGGCTTATGGCTGTGATCCCAGCACTCTGGGGAGGCCAAGGAGTTGCCTAAGCCTAGGAGTTCAAGACCAACCTAGGCAATACAGCAAGACCTCATCTCTAACAAAAAAATCAAAACATTAGCCAGGTATAGTGGTGTACACCTGTAGTCCCAGTTATTCATGAGCCTGAGACAGAAGGATCACCAGAGCCCAAGGAGGTCGAGGCTGCAGTGAACAGGGATCATGCCACTGCACTGTAGCCTGGTCGACAGAGCGAGACTCTGACTCAAAAAAAAAAAAAAAAAAAGCTGTAGAGAGAAGGTATAATATGTTGCCGTTTTGGTAAAATTTTATGCTTATATATTAGAGTACTTGGAATGAAAAATCTGAAGAATTATTCACAAGGTTGTGTATGTGAGACTTTCTATGGGTAGGAATTGAAATTTCTATTTTATGTATTTCTGTAATATTTGGCCATTTAAAAAATATGTATGATAAAAAACAATAAAGATAATTCTTTAAAATATTAACATATAGCCGGGCTCGGTGGCTCAGCCTGTAATCCCACGCCTTTGGGAGGCTGAGGTGAGTGGATTACCTGAGCCCGCGGGTTCAAGACCCACCTGGGCAGCGAGACCTCATCTCTACAATAAATCAAAAAATCAGCCAGGCATGGTAGTGCATGCCTGTAATTCCGGCTGCTCAGAAGGCTGAGGCGGAAGGATTGCCGGAGCCCAGCAGGCGAGGCTGCAGTGTCCGGGAGCGGCCACTGCACTCCAGTCTAGGCAACAGAGTGAGACTCCAACTCAAAAAAAAAAAAAAAATTAACATATAATTGGAGAATCACTAAAAGCAGTGAAATATTTTATCAACATATGTAGCATTATTTTCAGAATCTCAAACGCTGGCTGTTGATTTGGCCTTTTTTAACAAAGCAGAAACAAATTATATTACATAAAATTTTCCTACTATGGACATTAATTATCACAGTCTTTTTTGAGGAAGGATGGTGTTCTATGATAAAGAAAGCTATAACACAGCTTTTTTCCATATAAATAAATTTTGCAAGTGATTTGTCTTTTAAATATTGAATAAAAGCACATTTTAGCAATGTCGTTGTACCTATTTTTATTTCACGCCCCCTATGTTAGACTATAAATATTTATTCTTTTAAAGCTTTTTTAAGGAAGGAGCATTTTCTCAACCTCTCTAATATATAAAAATACTGATCTACATTTGCATTTATAAACTGCTTATACAGGCAAACATTGCACTCCAGGTTCCTAGGGAGGGAGAAAGCTGCATCTTATTCTGAAGTGACAAATGATATTTGATATACTGCTGGGCTAAACACTGGGTTTGGCCTGGCACTAGCCCTACTTTTTGCATTTTGGCATTGGAAAAAAATCAGCAATGGGTAATGCGATCAAAAATTCGAATCCAAAGCTTTACTTATGGATATCATATTATTTTAAAAGGTAATAGAGAACATTCCCTGTAATCAAGGGTGAATCAAGGAAAATGGCATCTGAGGGAGTATGTCAGCCAAACAGGAAACTTGACCCAACACCAAGCTCATTGTCAGAATCACAGCTGCGGCATCAACCAATGAGACCGACAGGGAGGCAGGCTGGAAGTCAGGTGCCGAGGCTGGAAAGATCCCGTGCCAGACCCATTGGCAGTTGGCCCTTCAGCTGCTGTACAGCCCCGGTAAGGGCCCAGGGGTGTAGAATCTGGTTTTGGAATGCAGGAGGGGAGTGAAGTACGACCAGTGTTGTCAACAGCAAGACTGTCAAGTTAGTCCGGATCATACATTCATAGGAAGATACACTGTCCTGCTCTTAGGGTTCTGCGGGGAAGGAGGGCCCCAGGAGAAGGCATGTCACAACTCTGCAAGCACAAACTACCCCGTTTTCTTTTTATTTCTGCAGGTAGCATGTCTTATTGCTAAGTAAGATCTTGTGAAGTATGGAGAGAGATGTAACTCCCACCTTTAAAGGGGAGATGTGTCAGAAGGGATGAGATGCTCAGATTTTAAAAATAAAGTGGATTTTTGAATCTGGCATTATTAACAGAGAGCTGTCATGTTTCTTTTCTTCAGCAGGGAAAATAAGTGACCCAAAATAGAAAATGAATGACCCTTTCTGTGATTAGCAACTCACTGTGTTTGTTTAGTGTCAAGAATGCTGTTAGTAACTAATAAAAATTTATAATCATGGATTACCTTCCCAAACAAAAATGAACAAAGAGAGAATACATCTTTATAGCAAGTCATCTAACGACATCTTTGCAGCTAAGGAGCCCATGTGCCTAGAGCAGGCAGTTCACAAATGTTGAAAAATGAGTGTGATTTGCCCAGAATGGAGCTTGCCTTTGCGGGTCAGTGTCCCTCCCCAAATAATCACCCTGCTGTATGGTTTCCAGTTTTGTGTCATTGCACTGTCACTTTAGTGCCGAGACTTGATAGAACAACTGGATGACAATTTCCCTTACTGATAAACACATCAGTCCACTGTAGTGAATGGTGCCTGGTATGGGACCCTGAACATATGTTCTCCATAAATGGTTGTTCACGTGGGCAATAGTCACTAGGAATTGTGACACATTAGAGGGAGTATGAAAAACATTATAATTTCTTACCATTACTTATTTTTATTTTTTAAAGATGAGGTGTTTTGTTTTGTTGTTTTTTTTTTTTTTTTGAGTTGGAGTCTCACTCTGTTGCCCAGACTCCACCACAGCTCCCGGCCACCACAGCCTCGACCTGCTGGGCTCCGGTGATCCTTCCGCCTCAGCCTTCCAAGTAGCTGGAATTACAGGCATGCGCTACCACGCCCGGCTGATTTTTTGATTTTTTGTAGCGATGAGGTCTCGCTGCCCAGGCGGGTTTCGAACCCGCGGGCTCAGGTAATCCACTCACCTCAGCCTCCCAAAGGCGTGGGATTACAGGCTGAGCCACCGAGACCGGCTTAGTTTTGTTTTTTAAAGATGAGGTTTTTTAAAACTTTTTCCCCAACTGTATTTAAGTATAATTGGCAAATAAGAGTTTTATACATTTAGGGAATATAACATAATGTTTTGGTGTATGAACACATTGTGAAATGATTACTACAATCACACTAATCTGTCTCCTCACATAGTCACCTTTGTGTGTGTGTGTGTGTGTGTGTGTGTGTGTGTGTGTGTGTGTGTGTGTATGTATGGTGAAACACTTGAAATCTCTTCTCTTAGCAAATTCCAAGCATGCAATGCATTATTGTTAACTATGGTTACCATGCTGTACATTAGTTCTTCAGAAGTTATTTATCTTATAAGTGAAAGTTTGTACCCTTTGACCAATATCGTCCCTTTTTTGCCATGTCTTACCTCTTAAAGGGACAAATGAAGTGTATAGGACAAACAGAAATTAAATATAGAAATATACTAATTTATACATAACTTTAAAATGATCACATGTATATGCATAAATAAGAGACATTTGTAGAGGCCAGAGGTTAACATTCCAAAGTGGTACTGGCCAGGTATAGTGGTTTATGCCTGTAATCCCAGCACTTTGGGAGCCTGAGGTGGGATTACTTGAACCCAGGAATTCAAGACTGGCTTGGGCAACATAGCAAGACCTCCTCTCTGCAAAAAATCAAAAAGTTACCTGGGTTTGGGGCTGTGTGCTTCTAGTCCCAGCTACTAAGGTGACTGAGGAAGGAGGATCCCTTGAGCCGAGGAGTTTGAGACTGTGGTGAGCTGTGACTGTGCCACTGCATTCCAGTCTAGGTGACAGAGTGATACCTTGACTCAAAAAAACAAAACAAAACAAAAAAACCCAAAGTGGTTCTGATGGAAGAGGTGGCTGGAGTTTATGATTACAATTAATGTTCATTAAACACTTTCTATTGGCCGTGCACAATGCTACAGGTGTTGTTTTCTCACTTAATTTTCACGTCACCCTTAAAGCAGATAATATTCTCTCCATTTAACAGATATAAAAACTGGTGCCTACATTGTCAAAACAATTGTCCCAAATTAGTAGAAAGACAAGCCAGGGTCTATACTTAGATAATCTGGCTCAGTGGCTTCATATAAGGACATACAATGATATGAAAAAGCAAGAAACTTACAGTTGTAGATCTTGAAGTCCTGGAGCATTGTTCAGGCATAACCACAGCTGCACAGTAGGATGTAGTTGAGAACTGAAGTATCATTAGGATAAGAGCATATGTCTAGAAACCTAGTTATCTTTGTGTCTTGTTGGGGTAAGAAAACAATACCTCAAAGCACAGCACCTTGGTGTGCTGAATACTTTGAACCAAAGGAAATTGGGAGGCCAACTCAGAAGCAAAGTCTCTGTCTGCCTTTGTCCTGCCCTCCTGTTTCCCACTTTTCTTTCTTTCCCAGAGTGAGTCTCAGAAACTAGAGTTCCTCCTTCCTTCAAGTGGGTCATAGAAACTAGCGCTCTCCCCCAAAGCGAGTCTTAAACCTAGCAATATGACTCTAGCCTCCCCCGGCCCTAAAGAGCTTCTCTGACTTACCTTGTCTGAGAATAGGTCATAAGACCCTCAATTCCACAGGGGGCCTGCGTGTACCCTAGAGGAAGGAATGCAGCTCAGAGAGGCCAAGAAGAATCGGCGCAGACTGGCCTTGCTGGGCTTTCCCTCAATCTGTTACGATGAGAGCATTCTGTTTTGGCCCAATCCCATTTCTCCAAGTTGTCTACTCTTCATGGAATCTGAGAATAAAAATGGACACTTTCCCTGGGTCCTAGGCCTTCCTTCTGAAGGCTCCCAAGTCACGGAAAACTTGGATAATATCCATTCGCTGTGCTTTTCTCTTGTGAACCTGTCTTGGTCATAGGAGTGTCAGCCGTGACTCTTCAGGCGTCAGGAGAGGGATCGCTCCTTTCCACCCCTACCGTCTCAACCGCCAGTGTCTGCCGCTGACCTGTCTTGAGTGTCACCATCTCTGTGACATTCTCTGGCACTGCTGGTGATTCTCCTGCTGCTTCTTGCTTGCACGCTCTCTGTAGCCTCCGCTGTCGCTTGGACTTCCAACTGGTTGAGGCTTCCTCTGCCTCATGGTTTCTGCTCACTGCTTTCTTCCTGTGTGGGAATAGTTCTCCTTCCTCTGGACTTCCCTGATGTCTCGCATTCACATGCCTCTGAGGCAGGCTCAGAGACCAGGTGCGGTGTGCTGGCGGGAAGTCACTGTCTCCAGGCCATCTCAGACACTCCGGCCCTCACAGGAGACAGCAGCCTTGGAGTGAAGCTGATGTCGAATTGAATTGGCATGGCCACGTGTGGTGGTTAATTTTATATGTCAGCTTGACTAGGCCATGATACCTAGTTTTTGGTTAAATATCGGTCTGGATATTGCTGTGAGGATGTTTTCTAAACATGATTAATATTTAAGTCAGTAGACTGAGCAAAGCAGATCATCCTTCATAATGTGAGTGTGGAGCTCTCCTCTATTCAGTTGAAGGCCTTGGGAGAAAAGACTACGGTTCCCTGAGAAAGAGGAAATTCAGCCTCCAGACTGTCTTCAGACTCAAGATGTAAGATCAAGTCTTTCTTGGGTCTCCAGCCTGTGGCTTGCCCTGAAGATTTCAGACTTGCTAGCCTCCACAGTTGCATGAGCCAATTCCTTAAATCTGTCTCTCTCTCTCTGTCTCTCTCTCTCTCTTTCTCTTTCTCGTCACACAGACACACATACATATAGACACACATACATCCTGTTGGGTCTGTTTCTCGGCAGAACCCTGACTAACAGACCAGGACAGTAGGCGTATGAAGATCGTGACCTTTGGTAAGAAAAGGTATTGTGTTCAATATAATGAGAGGCAATAAGAATGAAAATGAACTAGTCGATCTGAGAAATGAGTGACAAGACTAAGAATACCTTAAATAAATAAACATGAGATTGCTTTGAGTTGGCACATGGAATATCAGACAGTCAATCAAAAGAAAAGTTCCTTTATGTCTAAAGCTAGTGCTTCCAGTGAGAGAAAAACAAGTAGGATATCTTAGTAGAAATCCAGTCAGTGACAGGGATGGGACATTTAGTTTTACTTAACATCTACTAGAAGTCAGGCCCTTTTATGTACTTGATCTCACTTAATTATCACAACATCCCACCTGGTCAGATCCTGAAATTTAAGGAGATCAAGTAACTTGCCAATGGTTACTCAGAGACCAGGTGATGGACTTTCCCCCTGACTGTAGATACCTCAAAGTGGCTCCATGCTTATTCGAATAGACTGACATCACCCTCACAGCAGGACTTTTGTGCGCTTGGTGTGGGTGTGGACAGCTGCCTTGCTTTGTGCCTCCCCATCTTTTAAATAGCAGCCTGAACCTTCTCTTTAGGGATTCATTTTCTACTCTCACCCAGGCTGAATCAGGACCGCTTGTTATAACTCTTTCAGCTCCCAGCATTTTTTCTTCGTAGAAAGTATAATTATGTATTTGTGTGCAATCATTTCTTTAATTTAGTCTTCACTAGATTGTAAGTTGCATGAAAACAGGAACTGCATTGATTTTGTTCATCGTTTTACCTCTAAGGCCTAGTGGACTACTCAACATGATAGAGACTCAATAAAATATGTGTTGAATAAATTAACTGAAATGCACTTGAAACCAAATTTGTATGAGGACAAAACTCATGCTGTTTTCCGTTGCATCATTGCTTTCTAATCTTTTCAACCAAAGCTTACAGGTTTCCAACATTTTTGAAAAGAAATAGGAAAGCACCTGATCTCCTGTCCCAAACTCTATCTCAGTCAGACAGTATCTAAGAAGAAGCCCGTTCTTTGAGTATCACCTCAGTATTATTTTCTATCAGCGATATTTACGTTCTTCAGGCGCAAAACCTTAGAATGAGATCTGGCTTTTCTCTGTTTCTGTTTTAGCCCAGCAAGTCAAGTTTTAAAACATATATACAAAATGTGTGGCAGTAATTTTTCTTGACCTAAGGTAACAGTTTTAAAGAAACTATTAAAGCAGGCACCTCGAATATATTTTTGAATAAATAGCAATTAGTCTAAGAACAATCAGATATATATATGGAAACATCCTTAATGAGCCTGGATGAGAACATTAGTTGAACCTGTATATTAAGGCATTCAAATGAAATGTATTCAACTCTAGAAATGTGTGTTTATTGGTTATGAATGTCATATAAATCTATTATATTTTATAAGAAAGAAAATATTCAGACTATTCAACATCAGATTGTGTCTCAGCAACACAGTTTTTTAATACCTTAATTCTGTTGGTATTTGTGGCTCTCCAGCAGAAAGCTCAAAGCTAAAAGTCAAAGTATATAAAATCAAAGAGGAAGATCACATCTTCTGTACTTATTTGCCCTGCCTATTTACTAAAGTGTTTCTAGATCTTGGAAGCTTTACGCACCAGTTGTTTCACCATACCTTAGCAGAGCATCTGTTTCAAACTTACCAGGTAACCTTGAACAGTATTCATGTATTAAAGATACAGTTTCAGGTTTATAAAATCAGTATACTCATATTTCAGTATATATTTTACATTTTCCAGTAATACATTCAAAATATCTTGCTGGGTGCAGTGGTGTGCACATGTAGTCCCAGCTACTCAGAAGACTAGTACAGGAAGATCCCTGAGGCCAGGAACTTGCTGCTGTAATGTGCAATGATCAGGCCTGTGAATAGCCACTGCAATCACTCAAGCCTGGGCAACATAGCAAGATTCCATCTCTTTAAAAAATCTTACAATGCACAAGATTCAAGATTTTAAATTCGATTTTACTTTTCTAAATTCATATTTTATCTAGTCTAATGATTAATTACTGATGTTAAATACTCTGCAAAAACGTTAGTAAACTTTAATAGATAATTCTTTACCAATTAGGAATGTGCTCAGCTACAAGTTACAGAAAAGTTAAAAACGTGGCTTAAACAGAGTTTCCTTGTCTCCCTTAACAAAATGTCTGAAAGTAAATAGCTGCTAGCCTTGGGTAAATAGTCCAACAATGTCAGAACAGATGCCAAAACAGTGCTTTTGGTTCTTTCCTCAGTCATATTGGCTCACAGTTGCAAGATGCTCGCTGTACTTCTAGATATTAAAAAGGCAATGGCTTTCCCAGAAATCCCTGGTGTCCTTCTCACCATGGCTCACTGCATAGATCTGTGTCATGCTAGGCCATTCCTAGCATCAAGGGATTTAGGAAAGTATTGAGAATGGGCATGTTCCCAACATCATCAACACTGGTATTCTTTTTGTGAGGAAGAAAGGAAAGGATGGATTTCAAAGAGTCCTAGTGAATGATGCCCTCCATAGATTCTTCTGAAAACAAACTTTTTTTTTCTTGATGGTCCTCCCATTGTTTAGGTGGTAGGGGATATATGGGGGTGTGACAAAGGAGGTTCTAGCATGTATCTTTCCCTTCCTTTTCTGTTACCAGCATCAGAAATCAGTCTTTTTTTTTTGTCATTGAAAGAAATCTTGGTAATTACTTACTGTAAACCCCTCATTTTATTCATGATGAAATAGAGAAGTAAAGAGGGTAAGTCAGTTATCAAGATCACAAAACTAGTGGCAGATCTAGAAAGAAACCACAAATTCACTGACTTTGTCCAATACCTTTCCTGTGTAATGCACTCTCTTTTTGTTGTCTGCCTCTTGTTGGTGCATAATTTGTCTAGATGAACATTTGGAATTGTGGCTGCCTGAACTCCCTCTCTTCACCTTAGTTACATTCTACCCTGAGAATCCTCACCCTCTCTAAGTACAATTCCCAAAATTATTATTTCTAAGCGTTCTTTAAAACTGGTTAGAGAAACATAAATGTAGACTAATAATGTTTCAGTAAGTATTAGTTCTGATTCCACATGTCTTTACTTGAATTAATGAAATATATCGTTATTCTACATTTTAAATTGGGTTCTCAATTTCCATTTACTATGTGTTACTTTGTTATTCTTTTAAAATTATCTATTCTATTCTTATTTAGATTAATTTCATTTTTTGTTCCTTGTTTTTGTTTTGTTTTATTTGTTTTTGAAAGAGGAAAAGATCTATTTAAGAAACAGATCACTTCCCACAGACAGGAGGAGGGCCAGTACTCTAAGATGAATGTTTGTTCTTTGTTTTAAATGGGAATCATATGTTTCTATTTTTTCAGTGGTTACTCAAAAGTTTTTAATAGGTGCATTTGACCTGTTTATTTTCATTTTAATCACAACACTTTTCCACTATCAATATATAATTTTCTTTCCCATGTTTTATCCCCTATACTAAGCCATTATTATTTTTACCTCAATATTTACATAGATTTATTTGAATAATTACCAGTTTCTTTGATCACCATAGTTTTTACAGTTCCTTTTCTATCACAGTACTTCTTACTGAAGTACCTCCTTTGGTGGCTCCTTCAGAGAGGAATCTGAGAATGACAAACTTCACCAGAGACGTCATTCAAAAACCTCTTTATCAAAGTCTTAATATTTATTATAGGTTAGTTGGGTATAAAATTCTAAGTTGACAGTTGTTTTTTCCATAGCACTGTGAAGCTAGTATTCTGTTTTTTGATGGTTCTATTTTTGTTAATGAAAAATCTGTTTCAGCTTAATTATTATTCCTTAGGTAAGAGTTTTTCTTTCTAGTTGCTTTAATATCTGTATGTATTTTTAACTTTAGTATTATATAATTTTTACTATGCTATATCTAGGTATGGGTTTATTTTCATTTATTTCATCCCTCTCTCATTAGATATATGTTTGACCATTTCATTCTTTCTTTCATGTCTTTTGACACTTTAAAAAATATTTGAGATGGGGCTATGTTATCCAGGCTTGCCCTGAACTTTTGGGATCAAACAATCCTTCCACCTCAGCCTCTTGAGAAACTGGAATTACAAGTGCATGCCCTGGTACTTGGCTCTTAGCATGTTAAAGAAAACAGATCACGTTTATTCCATACTAATTGGGGATAATTTATTTAGATATATCTTCCAGTTTACATATATGTCTCATTTCTGCAAGTTTTATTTAGTTATTTTTCAAGTTTTTCTTTTCTTCTTTTTTTTTTTTTTTTTTGAGTCAGTCTCACTCTGTTGACTGGAGTGCAGTGGCATGCTCACGGCCACCGCAGCCTCAAACTGCTGGGCTCAGGTGATCCTTCCACCTCAGTCTTCCAAGTAGCTGGAACCACAGGTGTGTGCCACCATGCCTGGCTAATTTTATGCTTTAATATTAATAATTGATCTCAAACTTCTGAGCTCAGGAAATCCTCTCTCCTCCACCTCCCAAAGTGCTAGGATTACAGGCTTGAACCATTGCACCTGGCTTGCCTTTCCTTTATTCATTATGCTCTGTTCTTCATTTTTATAGTGATTCTTTTATCTGTTTTATCATTGTAAACATACTTATTTTATAGTGTTTTTCATACTGATTATAGTAAGGCACTAGAGTACTAATCCTTCTGTTTTTGGAGTCTCCTGACTCTCCCTTGTGAAAAATTGTTTGCTTGTGTGGCCTGTCATTTTTGTATTTTGAACTTTTCTTCAGCTGTGGGATTATTGAGCATCCCAGGCTGTGTCAGTGATCCTAAGCACAGGTTTTAGGTTTGTTTTGTCAGACTCTCTTCCCTTATTTGTACATTAGATTCATTATTTGATTTTTTAAATAAGTCAGGTAGTATGACTGCATACTCTACACTTGTATGAGGTGCATCTAGAGAGTTTAATATTTGCTGATTTTTTTTTTCTTCTTTTGTAGCAAGCAGAAACAAATGTTCTTGTTTCTTCCTCGAACCAATATTTCCCACAGTTATTGTGTCAGTTCATGTGCTTACCACTCTGACCACAAATTTTCAATTGCTGAAGCTCACAACTTTATTCTTTCTTTCAAACTCAGCTATATATTACATTTTGTGTTATGTAACATCCAGCATTTCTGTAAGTTAGTAGAGAGGTGTTAATTCAGCTTGCCATGTTGCTAGAAACAAATGGTGTTATTATTTTTATTTATTAATTTTATTGAAACTATTTATCAAAAGATTGCTGCCATTCTACTACTCTTTTCATGTCTATGTGATTTTAGGAACAGAATCATATGGCTTCAGAAATGAAATCCATGGCTAATCCAAGTTGCAACTTCTCTGTTTTGTTTTTTAGCAATAGACTTCATATCTTAGGTTATACTCATGGCATAATGGTAGAAAAAAATAATTTGTTTAGCTTGGTATCAGTCACACGCCATTTCTTCTCTGTATTGTTTTTTAGCACTAGACTTCATATCTTAGGTTATACTCATGGCATAATGGTAGAAAAAAATAATTTACTTAGCTTGGTATCAGTCACACGTCATTTTGAAATCCTTTTAGGCAAAATGATGTCAGAATTTTATGTATAGAGGTTTGAATATTAACTTATTTATCTTCATTTTTTAATGATTTCTGTTTTTATTTCATCCACTTCTTCCCTTCTTCTCTTCTATTATAAACCCAAAAGGAGAAAGAGATGACAAGAAAATAGTGAAAGATTCTATGAGAAACCACAGGAAGAAAAAAGTTAAGTAATAAGGCTGAGTACAGTGACTCATGCCTACAATCCCAGCACTTTGGGAGACTGAGGCAGGAGAATTGCCTGAGCCTAAGAGTTTGAGACCAACCTGGGCAACATAGCAAGACCTCGCCTCTAGAAAAAATAAAAATAAAAAACAGCTGGGTGTGGTGGTGCATGTTTGTAGTCCTGGCTACTCCTGCTGAGGTAGGAGGATCACCTGAACCCAGAAGGTTGAAGTTGTGGTGAGCTATGATCACGCCACTGCACTCCAGCCTGGGTGACAGAGTGAGACAGAGTGAGACAGAGTCCTGGCTTTAAAAAAAAAAAAGTAATAAATTGGCAGAAGGGAAGAAACTTAAAAATATTAAAGAGAAGAGGCAGGACAATGATGGTATCTGAAAGGAGCAGGGGGTAAAGAAGCTATGGGTCAAGGAAGAGAGAAAGGAGTGGAGCGTGCTGGATGTAGAAAAAACATTGTGGGTGATAAGGAAAATAAACAAACAGCATCATTTGTGCCTACTGGGTGCTGGACATAGTACAAGGTACTTTTTGACCATACCTCTTATGTGGCCTCAACAAACACATTGACTGTGAATGATCATTCCATTTGGTAAATCAATTAAATCAGAAAAGTTTAAGTAACTCAGCCAAGATCTGAGGAGTTAGTATAAAAAACAAAACAAAACAAAACAGAGCCAAAATCCACACCCAAATCTGTGTGTCTTAACTAAAAACTGGGGCAGGATTGGAAAGGTCACTCTGCACGCTCCATGGGGCGGAGGCCAGATGCCTTTCTTCTTTCTTCTTTTCTTTGCTAGCTAATTACGTCTCTGATTAGTATGGGACAAAGGACAATGCACAGAAGAGAAGCCTGACAAGAGTGAGGAGGGAATGGCTGGGAGAAAGGAAGATGATTCATTTATAAGCTCTTTGTCTTCTAGAAACGGAATAGGCCTCCTAGGAGGAAAATCTGTGTCTGTGGAGACAACTTGGGCCTTGAAGAAAGCCTCACCCAGAGGCAAATGGGAACAGAAGATCTGAAGCATTTTCAGAGCTCCCTACCTCAGCAAGTCACAAAAGAAGCCGTTACAACTCTTGAGATTCCTCTCATTCACGTTAGATACTGGCCTGTCCAATATCGACCTTCAAGAGCCGGCCTCCTTCTAGAACAGTGAGTTAATTGACCAGTGTTTCTTGAGCACCCATAAGGTTCAGAGGACTCTGTATCATACCTTAAGATGAAGAACAACTTAAATAGGGCTTGTTGCATTATTAACAAAAACCTGGTATTAGAATTTTTTAAAAATCAAACAAATACTATTTTCCCATTAATGACACTGAATATCATGTCTCTGTTGCTTGTAGTGGAATGAAAGTCATGTCAGGAATATAGGGAGGTAAACTCATCTTGTTATTAAAGTTCAAAAAAATAAAAAACCCTTCCTTTTTAAGAGAATATTTTTTAAAAATCTGGTTACTTAAAAAAAAAATTACCATTTCCATTGTGTGGTTTTTTTTTTTTTTTTTTCAGAGATAAAGGTCATTTTTAATTCCAAAATTCTAGTTTAGTGTTATCTCAAATCAACTCTTGATAAACCCATCATTTTAAATTGTCTATTCTAATTAGAGACAAGTTGGAAGACTTAACCGGCTCTGTCTTAGGTGCATGGAGAGCCTGCAAAATATTTCGGAGGGCAGGGGAACCTCCCTCCACAAATCTTAAGTCGCTTACACCTTTGAACTCCCTTTCCCTTTTAAAGCCACCTAGGTTAAAAATTAAGCCCCTAAGGGGAAGGGCACCTGTATTTGCTCACCCTATTGTGCTATTATGCTGCTATCCCGAAATGCTTGACAGCTGTCTAAATTAGCATAATTAAATCCACATCAATTAAAAACCTCAATCACCTCTCTCCCCTTCACATGTAGATGATGACATTTGTCAAAGGTGGAAAGTAACAAAGGAACTTTTTACTCATTGAAGACCCTGCTGAAAAGGAGGGTAATCGGATTGATCAATTGTCCCGGGTTTACCTTCACTCTAGAAGTGGTCGTTGAGCACCGCCCAGCCAGGGTAGGATGCAGTTTGCATTTCAATGCCGTTGGCACGCAGGGCTGGCCATTGGGGGTGTGCATTTTACAACAGGCCTCTCCTCTATTGCTCTTTAGCCTCCAGTAATGAGGGTAAACAAAGCACCATTATGACTTTGGTGGTGCAGGTTGTTATTTTTAAACTAGGGAAGCCTGGTGACCTCAGGATAGTGACAAGACTAACCGTGTGGTGCTGGCAAAGAAAATTCCTGGAGATGAAAACTGACGTGGGGTCCAGGGGTTAATTTCTGGAACAGACAAATTTGCATACAAATGAAAAATGATGGGATTTCTGTTCTCCTAAATTTTCAATGTCATCAGCATCAAACAGCAGCCTGGGCTCCCTTGCCGTTTGAAGAATATTCATTACTTTAGAAGAAGGGGCACCTTGTTTGGTGTTTAACTCCATGCAGGTCAATGACTTAATTTGTGCAACTTCATCTGGGGTGTGGGTTTTCTGTGCATCTTTGTAATTCTTTCAAATACGACTTGAATGAATGGTCTTTATAGTTATACATTTGTTCTGAATAAACACTGAATGGCTCATAGTTGACCCCTTTGAGCATTTATCCCTTTCATGCTCAGAAGGTGTTTAAGCACACTCTGCTGACTTTTTCCTTATACTAGATTGCAGAGGACAACTTGATCTATGTCAAAAGTTACTAGATACAAGAGACGGGATATGACAATACTTAGGAATTTCCCCAAAGTTCATGTTATTTATTGCTATTCTGACTTTTAGTTATTTGTGCTTTTTTGAGGACACGATTCATACTTGCTCATTTTTATAATGTTAGTGTCAAAAGACAAAATTCCAACAAACTGAATATAAGATCGAATTGGCTTCTATTAGCCATTTATGAATCAAGCTGTAATCCATCTAAATGTTTAGAAAAGGGGCTTCTGTGAACAGAGTGGAGAAAGTTGGCTATATAGACAGAAAGGGGCTGAAGAAAGCAGAACCGGGGAACCAGGAGGAGATTGGTCATTTCAAAGTTACTTTCCTTATGGTGTTAAAACAGAGGGAACTCTCTTATGCTGCCCTGGTAAACTAGGCCCATTCTGATTGGTTGCTGTGAATCTCCTGGCTTTTGGAAAACTGGCCCCTTTAAAATTCAGGTTTGTTTGTTTTGAGACAGTATCTCACTCTGTCACCCAGGCTGGAGTGCAGTGACATGATCCTGGCACACTGCAGACTCGACCTCCTGGTGATCATCCCATCTCAGCCTCCAGAGTACATGTACCACCATACCCAACTAATTTTTTTTTTTTTTTAAGAGATAAGTTCTTGCTATGTTGCCTAGGCTGGTCTGGAACTCCTGTGCTCAAGCAATCCTCCCACCTTTTCTCCCAAAGTGCTGGAATTACAGGCGTGAGTCACTACACCCAGTACCCGGCCTCTACATTTCAGTTTGATTACTTGACACCTAGGCATGAGTGATTTAAGAAAGAATGAAATAAAAATCCTTCAGAGTCTCAGAGATGACTTTAGGCAATATTTTAGTGTACATCCTTCCTCACCCTTCTTTTCTATGTGCTATCACTACTGAAGGCGAGAATGCGGTCTGGTGTGTTCTGAGCTAAGGTTGCCCTCAAGGAAATCATGCTGGTGGCACTTTCTTATGAGTCAGGCTCTCTCTCTCTCTTCTCCACTGCAGCACTAGTGATCTGTGAGGCCACAGACCTTTTTCTGAAACCCCTCTGTTTTCTTTTTTCTGAAATATGGATCACCCTAGGTACTGCTGAGAGGTGATGACTGCATCACACATGAATTTTAGAGAACTTATACAAAGAGAAAGTCCCAGATTCAGCATCTGAAGTGTTTAAGAAATCCCTTAAATAAAAAACATTGAGGCAGCTAAATTGCTATGATATATAAACCATATAGGCAAAATAATGGGTAGGAGAATGAAATATATCTGCTTTAACCTAGAACTTCACGTGCATATAGATGTATATAGTCTGATCATATATATCTCTGCTACAACAAATACCTTTAACAATGTAGAGACAGAATTTATCAGAAATACCTTAACGTTTTTCATCAATTAAGTATTTTTATTGAGATTATGACTTGCCAAAGGGGAATTTGGAGCCAACAAGCAAAATACTTCAAAGGCCAGATGTCCTGTTTAGACAAGGCATTTTACAGTGATTCTACTCTGTCTTCACCTAACCTCATGTAGCCGATATCACAAAGATATAATTAGAAAATTTGGTACAATATTTAGCCCTGGTCGCTGTGTGATGGAATTGTTTGACTGCTGAGTAACTGAAGCTTGTTTGCATCCCAGTGTGTTGTGAAGGCAAACTTCAAAGAAAATATTATATCTCCCAACTCCAGCTCCTGAGTGTCTTGGAAGTATAATACAGCAAGGCTTAAAACTCCCTGCTGAGGAAAGGGCAATTTGACACTGAAACTACTGTTAAATCACTACTGAAACACTGGTTTGCAAAAGAGTTCTTATTAGATAAATATAGTTAAAGCCTTAAAAAGCAGGGGGAAAATAAACCCAAGTTATAAGAAAAAAAATGGGGGAGAAAAGTCTTCAAAGTTGGACAGTATGTGTTGACAAAATTTGGAGATTTTAAAACATGTATCTACACATTTATTTTATAAATTGTACATAAGACTGGCTCCTTTTCCAGTGCAAAATCAAATATTTAGATTTGCACAAACCTATGGAAGCCAGATTTTAGACAAAAAGGGATTTTTTTGTCAGACTGTCAGTCTCTGAATTTCATCACAATCTGTTCAGCTGTTTTTGTTGCAGGCAGGCGTAAAACGTACTGGGTAAGTGTGTGTTTGTATTTATTATTAAAATGGGGATGCTAAATCCTGCTTCTAACAGTCTTCACATTTTTTGAGTCTGTCCTGGTCACAGAGAAGCAGAATTATGATGCATGCGTAAAAGTTATACCTGGGAGAGAGGGAGAGGATACAATGGTGAATGCCCATGAGCGGCGCCTCTTTGGAAAATACGTTTTGGAGTATTTTTTTTTAAATGACCCTGGCATTTTGCCTCAATAACTTTTCCTGCACCTACATGTACTGATTCTTGCCTTGAAGAGGGATGGGAAATGATTTGTTGGTGACCGAGCTGGATACGTTCTATTTAGTGTCATGATTCCTTTATCTCATCTTTTGCACTAATCTAAAAATACTTCCTGGGTTGACAGTTTCAACATCATTTAGTGTACATGTATGATTATATGCAGTTGCCCAAGAGAATATTAAAGAGGCAACTTGAACCTTCAGTAGATGGGACATTATGGTGAAAAACAAATACTAAATTTTATATAATTTTGTTTATGGAGCAAATTCTTCTTTCAGTGGATGACTTTTTGATAGATGGCCCTTGATAGACTGAAGCACACCTATTGGAGATGAGGTTAAGATGACAGTACTCTTCTTAAGTGAAGCTCTCTTATGAAAGGAGGATAATACAGTTGTTCCTAACCAGGATTGACTATAACAGTGTTGTAGGAGTTTCGAACTCCACTGTCAGTTTAAACCAGCAACCTTGGGTTTTTGTCCCATGACCAAAAAGATCAAGGAACGTGGACACCAAAAGGATGAGTGAAAGAAGAGTTTATTAAGCAACAAAGCTCTCCAGAGAAGAGAGGGGGTCTAAAATGGGTAACATGGTCCTAAGAGGTTTTTTTTTGGTTTTTATCTTATCGTTTTGGGGGGCATTTTTCTCATTTATATCTCATCCGCCTCTTACCTTTTTGAGACCCATTTCTTACTGTGAGTACGGGTCCTTGACCAAAGTGAATCCATGTTGAATATTACCCAGAAGTACCATAGAAAGGCCCACGGGGGAGGGGTGTGTGTGTGTGTAAAACCTCAATGCTAATGCTATGTTAATGATATTATAATAAACCAAGATCAAGTTAGGTCATTTAGTTAAGCTACTTCGCTTTCATTTAAGCAGCAAAAAGTCCCTTTTAGCAGTATATCCTGGGTTGAAATGATGTTCTTAACCACACTAACCACATTTTCAGCCAACAATTAGGTAATGGGAGAGGTGCAGGGAGCAATCCTGCAGGTGTTAAGTCTCCTTGAGACCCTCCCTCTCTACTTGCCTAACCAGCTTTGATTATCTTCTGTCTCGTTCCTGGGTCTGGAATGGTATCCCTAACTGTTCTTAGGGGAAAGGAACATGTCGGCTCTAGCTTCTTTAAGCTGTGAGGGGGTGTTGTATATGTGGCAGTCAGGGATGCTCCATAGGACGGTCCAATGGACCTTGGAAGAAAGGTTTTTTATGCGGGGTTCCATCTGCATCACCGTTTGAAATTTGTTGGATTTTCGGCAAGAAGAAACAAATTTTACAAGAAGGTTTAGTATACAGGGTCCAAAAAGCAATGTCAGAAAGATTGTTATTAGGGGCCCTAAAAAAGGTAATATCCATGTTATTGTAGGGAAGAGTGCTAATTTGGACCACCATGAGTTAGTGGCTTGTCGTGTGAGTTTTGTGGCTCACTCTTAAAGTTTGTGAGCTGTATCCTGAACTATGTCTGATTTGTTAACAAAAAAGCAACAATCTTTTTTTTGAAGGTATAGACATGTTTTCCCTTTTTTGGCAGTTAATAGGTCAAGTGTTTTTTGTGTTGAAATACTATTTTTACTAATGAGTTTGTCTTTGGAGACTGGTTATGGAAGTATATATCTCTTTTATGATGTTAGAGAGGACTGTAGCTATTTGTTGGTAATATGTGGTAGATGTAGCAATGCTTGCCACCCTGTGCCTATGGTGGTTGAAATGCCTGTTTTTGTTAACAGAAGTATGAGTTGAATTGTTTTTTTGGATCTGGTTAGAGATGAAGAGGCTGGAGCAAATAAAGGGATTTGGAGGGTTTGATTATTAGGTAGGATACTGATATTTGGTGTTTGGTATATTAGGATGTAGATGTCTGACCAATTAGTGGGCAGGCAGAGATGGGAAGATGTGTCACATGACAAAAATACTCTTGGGGTAGAAAGGCAAAAGTCATAGGAGATAGGTTTTAATGGTACAGGGGGCATTTCCACAGGTGTTAAGTCTCCTCGAGACCCTCCCTCTCTGTCTGTCTAACCAGCTTTTGACTATCTCCTCTCTCAACATTATAAATATTTGAGGTCTGTTTTCATATTTTAAAGATCTACGTTAGAAATTTTACCTTTCACTGAGTGTAATGGTCTGCTGGGGCTGCCATAACAAAATACCACACATTGCATGACTCAAAAAACAGAAATTAATTTTCTTACAGTTCTGTAGGATGGAAGTCTTAGATCTCTTTCTAGCGTGAAGACAATGCCTTCTAACTGTGTCCTTACATGGCTTTACTTCATGTGACTGGAGAGAACATCTCTGGTGTCCCTTCCTCTTTTTTTTTTTTTTTAAGAGATAGAGTTTCCTACTTGGAAGCCTGAGGCAGAAGGATCACCTGAGCCCAGCCTGTTGCCCAGGCTGGAGTGTGGTGGTGCGATCACGCTCGCTGCAGCCTCAACCTCCCAGGCTCAAGTGATCCTAGCACCTCACTTCCAACTATCTGAGACTACAGGCTTGAGCGCCTCGCCTGGCTAATTAAAAAAAAAAAATTGTGGAGATGAGATCTTGCTTCTAGACTGTTCTTGAACTCCTGCCCTCAAGCCATCTTTCTGCCTCAGCCTTCCAAAGTGCTGGAATTATAGGCATGAGTTACTGCACCCAGTCTCTTCCTCTTTTTATAAGGACACTGATCCTATTTGGTTAGGGCCCCACCTATATGGCCTCACTTAATATTAATTACCCCCATAAAGACCCAATCTCAGCTCATGCCTGTAATCCCAGCATTTTGGGAGGTAAAGGTGAGTGAATTGCTTGAGCCAAGAGTTCGTGACCAACCTAAGAAACATAGCAAAATTTTGTCTCTCTAAAAAAAAAAAAATTAGCTGGGCATGGTGATGTGCCTGTATTTCCAGCTACTTGGGATGCTGAGGTGGAAGGATTGCCTGAACCCAGGAGGTCGAGGCTGCTGTGAGCTCTGATCATCGTGGTCATGCCATTGAATTGCACTCCAGCCTGGGCGACAGAGTGAGACCCCAACTCAAAAACAAATAAACAAAACCCCAAAACAATCCAATCTCCAAATACAGTGGCATTGGGGATTAGAGCTTTAATATATATTTTGGGACACACAATTCAGTCCACTTCACAGAGATAAACTCACAGGCTCACTAGAGCTTCGTGTTTCTTTGCTTCTGGTTAATTTTACATCAACTCAGTATAAGACTTGTCTCCACATTCGGATCAGAAGTTCTGATTTGTAGCTTTTTATGTTTATGATTAATAACACATGGGAAAAATGGAGCTTATTGCTCTCTAAATGTGGTCTGATAGACAAATTATTTCTAAACATAGGGTCTTTGAAGAAAAACAATTAAAGGAATTCTTGGTGTTTAAAAATAGGTGGGAGTCAGTGGAGAGAACATTACCTGCTTGAAGAGGTGAAGTCAACTAGGGAGTCCCTTGAGATTGTTGTCAGTCTTCAGATCCAAGAGTCTATGTCTGAGTTGGAAAAAAAACAAAACAAAACTGTTTTTTCTCTGCTCTCACACTATAACAATCAACACGGACAACTTCTGTGACCAAATGTGTGTGGGGTTTTTCCCCACACACCAGGCCAGCAATCAATTCCACAGCAGACCCCAACTGGGTATCCTCCAATTCAGTTCTGACACTACCTAGAGATAGCATAGGATCCCACAGGGTGAGGGCTCAGTCCCACAGGACTGTCTCACTTCTGATGCCAATCACAAGTCCCAGGTGATTTTACCTGAGTTTCTGACCAACTGGCTATTCATTGGGGTTCTTATGACCCTCTCCTTGGGCTCAATTAATTTGCTAAAACAGTCCAGGGAAGCATGTTTACTGGACTAAAAGATATTACAAAGGATACAGATGAAGAGAGCCATAGGGAAATGTAAAGGGACGGGACACAGAGCTTCCCTCCCCTTACTTATGTGCCCTGCCCTGCAGGAACCTCCAGCTGTTCAGCTGTTCAGAAGCTCTCTGAACCCTGTCCTTTTTAGTTTTTATGGAGATTTCCTTATATAGGTCCAACTGATTAAACCATTGCTCATTGGTCATTGGTGACCAACTTAATCTTCAGCCTCGTTCCTCCCCGAAGAGGTTGGAGATGGGGCTGAAAGTCCCAACTTTCTAATCCCGCCTTGGTTGTTAAAGTGATCAGCCCCCATTCTGAAGTTACCTAGGGGTGCCAGTCAACTTACTAGCATACAAAAGCATTAATCATCTCATTAGCATATGCAAAACATCAATTTGGAGATTCCAAGGATTTTAGGAGTTGTATGTTGAGAACTGATGTCAAAAACCAAATATATATTTTATAATATCACACTATGAGTTCCGTCATACTTATACTATAATTTCATCCCTAAGAATGAAAAATTATATGGTATAGAGAATCCACTGAAATACAGTAAAGTGGTCCTCCCTCCAAATTTTTAAAGAGGTGAACACTGCTATTAGATTTATAAAGAATAGTAAAATTCTTGAGCCTGGCTGTATGCCTGTGGCACAGAGTAGTTGGCTAAATCCCCATGCTCGCTAATCCTATTTCCTCTTTCTGGGCACACAAGGAGACTCCATTTTCCAGCCCCCTTCAAGTTGGGCCATGTGATAAAGTCCTGGCCAATTGGAAGTAGATGGAGATGATGTCCAACACTTCCAGGATGGGCCATAAAATTGTGTGAGCTTTCATGATCTCTTGTTCCTTTTGTAGTAACAATGGAGGCCATGTGTTGAAATCACATGCCACAAAGAGCCTGGGTCTCATAGTTACCACTTGAAAGCAGCATCTGGAAAAACTCTGAATTTTTAGAAAGTAAGAAATAAATTTTATTGTTAATCTACTGAGATTTGAAGGTTGTTACAGCCAATAATGTTAATTGTCCTTACTAATGGATTACCAAAAGACAAAAATGTAAGACTCTTTGACAGCAACTTAAGTTTTACCTATAGAAATATACATGCCATTGAAGAAATGCTAGAAAAAAACACAGTTTCCATTTACCTAATCATTTTAGGAAGTCAAATGAATGTAGTTACTATCCTAAGATCATTTTTTTGTCTTCCCAGAATTTTTTGTCTGACCAGAATCTTTCTGAATTGACTAATAATTAATATTTTCCCCTGGGCACCCGCAAATCACAATAGGGCTTTAGGCTTCAACCTGCTCTCATCTTTGATACTATCAAACACTGAAAAAACTGATTTAAAGGTCCTGATCAAATGTCACCTATATGGTCCCCTCCCCTAAAGTATACTCTGCTGGAAATTCTGTACCTTCTGGATTCATTTGTCAACACAGCCACTGTGGAGTTCAAGGATAGCAAATAGGTTGTATCTGATATATCTATGCTAATGAGTTTGTAGTGACTGCCAGGGCACTGTGTTGTGATAGATTCAAAGGCAGAGGCTGAGTTCATTGGAATTATCTTTGCAGTGGGGAGTGAAAGCTTGTGTGTCACACAGGTGCCGTTGCTGGCCTACATTGTATTTTAGAATATCAAGTTTCTACACCTATCTGTCTGCCTCAGATAGGGTCCAGTCCTGTTGCAAATGTTAAAACCCCATCTAAGGCCACACCTCTGTTCTAATAATTACAGTTGTATCATGTTGGTTACTAATTTTGGAGCTGTGTTCACTTAGGCTAGATTTACACTCATTTGTCTGAGTCATCTCTAATTATCAGTGAAGATGGCAGTGTGTAAGATCTGTTATATAAAGTTTGGAGTTCACAGACATCCTAAAGAACTCTGTGTTTTCTATTAGGATACCAAAGATGATGGTGTTAGGGAGTGATATTACCATATAGTTTTGATGGGGGTGTACATTACTATAAATTTTCTGTAATACAGTCTAGTAACATGCATCAAAATGTAAAATATATCTCTACTGTACTTTTTGGGCTTTATCCTAAAAATACAAGTGGATATTTACATAAAAGAATATCCACTACAGCCTTGTTTTTAGTACCAATGTCTATATTAAACAGTTGGTTAAATAAGTTATAATACATCCCTATAACACTATACAGACTTTGAATAAAATAATGCAGACCAATGTGGCATGAAAAGTTATTCTTGATAGCATGTAAAGTGAAGAATGCTGGTTGTGGAAAATTTTCATAGTATTAATTTAATGTGCAGCTTATAGAGCAGTGCATATAATATTCTTTTTTTTTTTTTTTTGAGTTGGAATCTCACTCCTTTGCCCAGGCTGGAGTGCAGTGGCATGCACGCTCACGGCCATCCCAGGGTCAACCTTCTGGGCTCCAGCAATCCTCCCGCCTAAGCCTTCCACATAGCTGGAGCTACAAATGCGTGCTACCAGGTCTGGCTATTTTTTTATTTTATTGTAGAGACAAGGTCTCGCCAGGTTGCCCAGGCTTGTCTTGAACACACGGGTTCAGGCAATCCACTCGCCTCGGCCTCCCAAAGTGCTGGGATTACAGGCTGAGCCATCGAGCCCAGCTCATATAATATTCTATCTAGTGTATTTATATGAACCTTTTCTGATAAAAATCATAAATAACAAATAAATAAATGCTGGAAGTCCACATTTCACAAGTTAAAAGACAGAATGGAAGCAAGAGCAGCCTTGTTGACGTGGCTGAACCTTACATACTTCTGCACTGTTCAATGTTTTTCCATTTCCCTTTTTATCAGCAACAACTACGATTATTTTATTTCGAGCGGAATAATAGAAGCACCAGAAGCAAATAATTCCTCTATTTTCTTTAAGGTAAAATAAAAATCCAATATGAGAATTCAAAATTCCTGTGGAAGATGCACAGATTCTTCTAATAAAGATATAGGTTTTATTGAAGTTTACCTCTATGGGAAGACAGTCAACCTAAGAGAAGGGAAACAATAGCTGTCTGCGCTGGGAAGTCTGATTTTTGTATCCAAATTTTCATGAAAGGTCTACTGTTTCTGGAGAATACCAGAAGAGTAGAAAATGACAGGTAAATACAGTAAAAAGGGGAGATTCATTGAAGAAGGTCAGCAGCGTGTGTCATGGGTGGCATACCTACTGCTTTTGCCTGCCTGGAATTCTTCTTCTTCTGGTAGTAGTGCTCGCCATTTTCTTTCCTTCTTTCTTTTTTTGAGTTGGAGTCTCATTCCTCCCAGGCTGGAGTGCAGTGGCACATTCACAGCCACAGCAGCCTCAACCTGCTGGGCTCAGGCATCCTTCCGCCTCACCAGTTCAAGTAGCTGGAACCACATGTGCCATCACACCTGGCTAATTTTCTTGATTTATTGTAGAGATGAGGTCTTGCCAAGTTGCCCAGGCTGGTCTCACACTCATGGACTCAGGCAATCCTTTCACCTCAGCCTTCCAAAGTGCTGGGATTATAGGTGTGAGCCACCATGCCCGGCCATGCTCGCCATTTTCTAGTGACCCAGTTGCCTGTTCTGCCGTGGTCAGTGGGTACACATGCAACGGAAGCTATACCTGTCAGTCAGTGTAGTCTCTCTGCTAAGAACTGGATTTTTAAACAACTACACAGGGAGTAGTTGGAGCTTCCTGGATCCCCAGAACTCTAGTTTTCTTTTGTTCTGCTCTATTTATTTGTTTTAAAAACATATCCCTACCTTATATTCTACTGAAGGGGCCAATAATAAATACAAATCAGTCAACATAAAGTGTACAAGACAAAGAAGGTACAAAGGAGAAAAAGTAAAGGAGGGAATAAGGTTCACTTTCGGGGTAGGATTGACATTTTCAGTGCCGACCAAGGAAGGCTTCTCGGAGAAGGTGATGTGTGAGAAAAGACTGGAAGGAGGTATGAGAGTAAGCCACATGGAGAACTGGGGGAAAGGTCTATAAGCACAGAGGTCTGAGATGAGGCTGTGCCCAGGGCATGCAGTGTGAGTGGAGCAGAGAGGAGAAGAGGGTAGTAGGAGGTGTAGCTAGAGAGATCTGGAGTAGGGGCAGATCACATAGGGCCATGTAGATGGGAGTAGAATTGTTAGCTTTGCCTTGGGGAGAGATGGGAGCCACTGAAAGGCTTAGGAAGAAGAGTGACATTATTTGACCTACAGTTAAACGTGATCTATTTCTCCATTAGGTTGAAAATAGCCTAAGGAAGGGCAAAGGCAGGAGCTGAGGGACCAGCTAGGAGGTTTCACATTCATCCAGTGAGGGATGATGGTGGCTTGGAACAGAGTGGAGGACCTTGACTGAGGTGATGAGAAACAGTGGGATTCTGGAATATGGCTAACCCTCGAGCAACACGGGCCTGAACTGCACGGGCCCACTTACATGCAGACTTTTTCAGCCAATTGTGGTTGGAGCAATGTGATACTCACATATTTGGAGGACTGACTTTTCTTTTTTTTCTTTTAAGTTGGAGTCTCAGTCGCCCAGATTGGAGTGCAGTGGCCGCTCCCGGCCACCACAGCCTCGACCTGCTGGGCTCCAGCGATCCTTCCCCCTCTGCCTTCCGAGTAGCTGGAACTACAGGCGCGCGCTACCACGCCCGGCTAATTTTTGATTTATTGTGGAGATGCGTTCTCGCCAAGTTGCCCAGGCGGGTCTCGAACCTGGGGGCTCAGGCAATCCACTCACCTTAGCCTCCCAAGGCACGGGATTACAGGCTGAGCCACTGAGCCCGGCAGGACTGACTTTTCATATCCACCGATTCCACAGGGCCATGTGGACTTGAGTGTGTGCAGACTTGGGTACATGTGGGGGGTCTTGGAACCGATCACCAAGTATACAAAAGGATGACTGTATTCTGTTGGTCAGCTTTCCTTTGACTCTACAAGGAACTCCATATCCTTCCAATAAATTATTTTTCTCTCTAAAGTTAGACCTTTTGGATTTTCATTCTTGCAACCCAAGAACCCCAACAGATTCAGAATATCTACAAATAATGAGAAAAATAATAACCATTTACTAATTCTGGGACTTTGGGTAAATTATTTAATCTCTCCGCATCTCATTTCCTCATCTGTAAGATGGGACAGTAATTATAGAATGAACCACATGAAATTGTCATTTTTGTGAGTCAGAAATGGTCAAATATCAACACGTTCAAATGGCTTACCTCTAGAAGCTACCGTATTTGTTGTAAAATGCTTAGAACAGTGCCTAGCACATCATAGAAGCTAAGTAAGTAGTAGCTATGACTGCTCTACTTACTACTGATGCTTTATATTTCCAACCTTCTTTCACATTCACTTTCTACTTTAGTCCTTGTGACAGCCTTTTGGGGGTAGGCAGGGCAGGCAACATCACCTGCACGCTCAAAAGAGTCTTTCTCAGCTCTTTAAAAGGTGTGTGTTCACACATCGTGCCATTTAATTCTCGGAATCACCCCATGTGTATGGTAGCACACATATTCCAGTCTGCTTTGTTTATTTAAATTAAAACGAATGAAATAATACAAAATAAATAATCAATACATATTTATTTCCATCAATAATTAGGAACAACATTATGTGTTACCCTCAAATGAATATTTTTAATTTTAATTAAAAAATATTTGTGTTTGCTTTTAGTCAAGGTCTCACTCTGTTGCCCAGGCTGGAGTACAGGGGCACAATCATGGCTCACCATAGCCTTGGCCTCCTGGGCTCAGGCAGTCCTACCTTCTCAACCTCCCAAGAAGCTGGGTCTATAGGTACATGCCATGCCACCACACCTGGTTGTTATTATTATTATTATTATTTTATTTTATTTTTTTTTGTAGAGACAAGGTCTTGCTATATTGTCCAGGCTGACCTCAAACTCCTGGACTGAAGTAGTCCTCTCACTTCAGTCTCCCAAACTGCTAGGATTATAGGAGTGAGCCACTGCATCCCCTCACAGGGCTGTTTTAACTGATAAGATGCATGTAAACGAAGTTTAGAGGTCTTGATCTCCAGGGTCCAGTTCAATGATCATGTCCTCTGCTCCAGAGCACTCTGCTCACATAGTTAGTAGAGAGAGAGACATTTTGTGAACTATACCTGCAGTATTGCTAACCTTCTGTTTATACATCTTATCTCCTCTACTCTGATCCCTTATTTATATCTGATTTCTCCATACCCCATAGAGTATCAGACCCAAAGTGACCGGCTAATAAATGGTTAACAAATTAACAAGGAACTGCGTGAAGGAATGGATTAATGATTGTCTCTATTTTATTCATTAGCAAACCAAGACCCTGATAGTGAGGTGGATTGCCGAATTTCAACACAACTACGACATGAATAAGCCAAGCGTCAAGCCCAGGTGGCAGAAAACCATGTCCAGAATGCCATCCAATGTGGCATAAAACTTCAGACCAAAATGAAGCAGTAGGTGTGCTCAGCCTGGAATGTGCCTACCAGACGAAAACCCACCCCAGATGGCATATCCAATTTAATCAACATCACCTGTGAGCCAAACTGAACAGTAAATGTTAAGACAGGATCACTAATAATGGGGACCTGGAATGGAGCCAGAATTAAAACAATGATCTGCTTAACAATCCCTCTGGGCTGGATGCATGTGGAGAACGGATAAATGCTGGATATCGAAACAGCTGCTCTATGGCAAACTGAAACGGGGCAATCATAGATAGCAAAGGGAGAAGAAACACTTGAAAGTTGTCTTAAATAAAGTAGCGCTTTAAATAATGTGTGACCTGGCTGTGGCCTTTACAGAAGCAACTACTACACACCAACTACCCTGGTGTGTGTCTCTAGAGAATGAGGTTGCTTTGGGCGAACAAAGCCCATGGTGTTAGAAAAGGCAATGGCAACTGGTGCTACTGGTCCTGGTACACACTGATAGTATTAGTCCAAACTATCATGTAGAATCACCTTGGAATTTGAAGGCCAGTCTGCAAATTAAAATTCATAGGTCACCGCTTCCTGGACTTAACTTCCTAAATATGACCATTTTCTATGAATGCCTGGTAGGCGCTGTATAAAATATACTGTCTATTGTCTTGTTATTTTAAAATTATGATCACATGGTGTCTTCTTATCAGGATCACAAATTGCCTTTGAACAGAAACCAAAGTTGATGCTCAAAATATCCAGTAACCAGCATGGCATGGGCTGGAACCAACCAGAATGCCAGTTTGCATGCCATACAGCTGGCACCAGCTATTGTCCCCATTATTTTGGGTTGATAACTCTACACTACGAAGTCTAGTAGGATTTTATACAGCCAGTGCTCTTGGAAAGGACTTCTTGATTGATTGATTTTCCAGGTTCATTTTTATACTTGTCTGTCATTTGGGGAAATCCCATATCAGTGTGTAATTTATCATCCATACAACTGTATTACAATAAGCATGCCAATTACAGACCTAGGAGTAGGAACTGAAAAATAAGCAGGCAACCAAGTAAGAAATCAGTTGTTGAAAAAATTCATGGATTTAATAGTCATCTTGAAATACATACTCTGCATCATTGTGGTGATATTTGGGAATGTAGGGATAAAAAGAATTGTGTTTACTTAAGGAACATATAAATTAGTAGATATATATATTTTTTCCCATGCTACCATCAACTATAATATGCCCAAATGTTTTTTTTAAAGTTATTATAATGCCTTAAACTTATGAGTAAGAAAAATAATGATTTGGGGTGACACCCGAGTCCTTACTGCTAATGTGAGATGAAATTTGGGTGGGTAAAGGTTGCCCTTAAGGTGACCCACCTACTTTGCAGGATGCCTGGGAGTCGCGATCTGCCCATCCCCCTTATTTAAAAAAATAAAAATTATTATAATCCATTTATTGAGACATAATATCTGTACATATTTTGGGGGTACATGTAATATTTTGTTATATGCATAGAATATGTCATGATCAAGACAGTGTTTAGAATATCCATTGTCTTGAGTATGCCATTTCTATGTGTTGGGAGCATTTCAAGTTCTCTCTTTTAGCTGTTTTGAAATCTACAAAACATTGTTAGTTGACTATAGTCACCCTGCTATGGTACTCTGCTATGGAATTTACTCCTTTTAAAATTTTTCTTTTTTTTTTTGAGTCAGAGTTTCACTCTGTGGCCCTGGCTGAGTGCAGTGACACAATCAGGACTCACCGCATCTTCGACCTCCTGGGCTCAGGCAATCCTTCCACCTCAGCCTCCCAAATAGCTGGGACTACAGGTGCCTACCACCTCACCTGAATAATTTTTGTATTTTTTGTAGAAACAAGATCTCACTATGCTGCCCAGGCTGGTTTCAAAAGCCTGGATTCAAGCAATCCTCCCGCCTTGGCCTATCAAAATCCTGGGATAACAGGTGTGAGCCACTGCACCCAGCAGGAACTTACTCCTATATGTTTGTGCCCATTAACCAACATTTTTCATTGTCCACCCCCATTATAATAATTTTCTTTCTTTCTTGTTTTCATTAGGCAGTGCTTTTGGAGTTATAATCATTTTAACAGCTGTAAGATCACTATAGAGTGGGTCTGTATAGTTGAATTTCATGTATATAAACATTGGATCATCTCCCCCAAAGTTTCCAGTGCAGGAATTCCTATCATAGCTCCCCTGAGAGGAAGCTAGCAGCTTTGCCTGCTCAAACTGTTGGGGAGAGAGGTCATTGCCTCCTATGGGAAGCTATATGTTTTTAATGGAATAAATTTTCATATTTTAAAATAGCACTTTGCAAGATAAACTACAATCATGGATTTTGCCCACCTGCCCTTCTCTAAACTATTTACTATGAATTAGGTAATTTAGATCCAGGAGATTTTTAACCTGTAACCAAAATGTCTCTAATCCTTAGATATGAAAGAGTTATTAAGCATAACTTTCACTAAATCTCAATAGCCTGAGAATTACATTTGATGAAAGGATATTTATGTAGCAGGAAAACTTCAGGGAAGCAAAGGAAATTTTCATCCATTTATCCGTCCCTATTGATTTGGGTCTTTTGATTCCAGTTAGTAAGTTGTTCTCTAACCAGTTCATTTCACTTATAACAAAAACTTTCAACATTCCATAACCACTTTGATATGGGAAAATCTTTATTGGGTATCTATTAAAATCTGATACTGTGTGAGGCTAGATATGGACGTACTATCTCAACTCTCAAGAAGCTTACAATCAAATTAAGAATGACAGAGACGTAAGGAAATAATAGCAACACAGTGTTGTAAACACTTGTGAGAAGGCATAAGCAGGAACCATGGGCACCACAAACAAACGAATGGCCAGTTCTCTTTTCCATGTGTACTAGCCTTCCCTAAGATAACCAGGTTCCAGTGAGAGAAGAAAATACTTTAAATATATGTTTTTTTTTCACCTGTGAGGCAGCTGGCTCTGGGACATAGCCTACTAAACAGTCCTTGTATGTATACCACATAATCAGTATGCCCTTCTGTTTGTAGCTTTCTGATGAGTGTTGTAGGATTCATACTGATGGTGTGAATATGTTCCTGAGCCAGGCGCAGTGGCTTACACCTGTAATCCAAGCACTTTGGGAGGCGGAAGCAAAGAGAATTGCCTGAGCCCAGGTACTTGAGACCAGCCTGCGCAACTTGGCAAGACCGCGTATTTACAATACATTAGCCAGGTGTGCACCTGTAGTTCCGGCTACTTGAACAGCTGAGGTGGAAGGATCACTTGAACCCAGCAGCTGAAGGTTGCAGTGGCCATGAGTGCCACCACCAACCTGGGTGACAGAGTGAGACTCTGACTCAAAAACAAAAAAAAGTTCCTGAAGAACTGTATACATTGGATTTCAGGCAAATCATAAGCCCCTAATGTGTAAACCACTGAAAATCACTTAGAGTACCATAACATAGCATCCAAGGTATATCTTATGTTCTTGGGACTCTAGCTGAAATATTTGTCTCTATCAGTCTAAATCTATAGAGAGGCACTAAATCATTTGAAGAAAATATGGATGAGGAGATGAGAGTGACCACGCATGTTTTCTACCACCACCACATTCCAGGTTGTTTTTGAGCCTGGTCTCTGAGATACCTTCCAGGTGACCAAAATAAATTTCTTGTTTTTCTGACATTGTTTGGTGTTGCTACCAATTAAACTTCAACTGCAAAGCAGCTTTGTAAGAACACTGCAGTGTCACATTACAGAGAACAGATGTCAAAATAAAGGTTCACTAATTTGAAACAACTTATATAAATAGAACCTTCAGGTATGTCTGTGACCAAGAGAGGAAAAGAAGAAATTGTATTTTGTGTAGTTGAATGGTACCAAGGACAGGCTCTTTTTTTGATATGCCAACAGAGAGAATTTTGTTAGCAGTATTCTGTGAACAAAACACTTAAGAGAATGTATGTATACAATAGCTTTAAAAAAAAGGGTTACTGACACAGATGCCAATTTGGTGGGGCATATGGAACATTTACACTTGCCTTTTTCTTTCTTTCTTGCTACAGCTGGTGCTGATTTAGTATGTGAAATTTTACTAGCAGGAGTGCTAATCAAGACAGAGATTCTGTAAGGATTTAGTCATTTATGTAGGGGAAACTACGGGTATCATTAAAAAGTAGAAGATCATCTTATGGAAAAACATTATCATTATCAACCTCATTTTTAAACCAAACAGACACAATGCTACTGTAAGAATCACTTTAGCAACTGAAGAAGTTAGAATGTTTTCCCGAGAATGTTCTAAGAGGATTGCACCCACAGTGTAAAGTTTGGTAGAGGCATGTTAAAGTTTGGTAGCTTCAGAGTAACACAGAAGGGTGAGCAATTTAACAGTTAGTTGTTTAACTTTTCTGTTAGGTGGTTCAGCTTTTTAGAAACAGCAGTTTTTGTTTTTGTTTTTTGGTGTTTTTTTTTTCCACTAGAGTCTCCCTCTGTTGCCCAGGCTGGAGTGGAGTGACCCACTCATGGCCACCGCAGCCTCGGCTTGCTGGGTTCAGGAGATCCTTCCACTTCAGCCTTCTAAGTAGCTAGAACTACAGACACCTGCCACTATGCCCGGCTAATTTTTCTTATTGTTTGATTTAATGTAGAGACGAGGTCTTGCCAAATTGCCCAGGCTGGTCTCAAGCCTGTGGGTTCAGGCAATCCCTTCGCCTCCGCCTCTCGTAGTGCTGGAATTATAGGCATGAGCCACTGCTCCCAACCAGCATTTTTTTTTTTTTTCAGGGATCAAAATGTAATTGTGATAATTTAGAAGGTGGATGCAGTTTTCTGAATCATTTGAGTAAAGCCAGGGGAAGGGAAAACGTGTGCAGGATTTGATTTTTTCCCTTCTATATTTTAATAAAAGGTTTTGCAATGGAAGGCCTGATTCCCTATCCTGATTCCACTGGCCATACAGGAGTTTGGAGAAAAATGAGATTAAAAAAATCTTTTCTAAGTAGCAACAAAATCATTGTCGGTACATTAAATATGTTGTACAGGTGGCTTGGTGGAGTTGCAGACCTGAACGGCAGCTACAAGACATCTGCTGCCTGGGGAAACTTGCAATGTGGCGAAGTGGTGTTTGTAGCTCCCTGTGGAAGGGTGCCAGCTGCCCAGGGCTTCGCTTTTGCAGATGAACGGTGAGTCTTGCAGGACTTCAGCTGAGGAGGCTCTGTACCATCCCGCCCTCCTCTGCCTGAGAATTTACAGGACAGTGAGGACCTGCTGTGAACAACCAGTTAGGTGGTATGGAGCAAGTTCTAGATCATCTTTCTAATAGTCCCAAGGGCTTTGTCCATCAGCATGAAAATGAACACAAGTCTGCGATGAGACCATTTTTATTCTGTTTTCATGTTGAAATTCTAGGACCTACTGCAAATTGTTTATTTTTATCATGATGCATGTCTTAAAAGTCCTCAGAAGAGATATTTAAAGAAAAGTAAAGTTTTCTAAAACGTAAACAATAAAATATTATATTATAAAATAATTAATGGTTATAAATGTCTTAGATGGTTGGCTTAAATGTTTCAGAACATTTTGACATTAATTTGACAACCTTAAAAGCAGAATACACATTATAACTTATAAACAACTATTAGTGGCTAACTAACTGGTCAATTAAAATTCATTTATTGCGTCCCACCACGGACCAACCACTATGTTAGAAGCATGAGGGACAAGGGTTGTTTAACACAATCCACAGCCCTTGCTCATAATCTAGAATATTTAAAAATTAATTAGGAGATCTCTTAATTATTTTATTTATTCAGGTTTTATTAACATTTTTACAATAAATAAGCTTGACCATTTGAGCAATCTGATTGAAACTGAAAAAGTTGAAGACCTATCCTTAAATACACGATGAGAAAAGGGTGTCTAGTTTTGTAGAGTGCGTGTCAAGTTTTAAAACAGTGAATATGAGCTTCTTCTCTTGTCTTCATTTAAAAATCCTGCCATCTACATCTGCATTTATAAAATGAAGTTTCAAGAAAGAAAAGGATAGGGCCACTAGATAATGGGATACTTGGTTGTTTAAACACATCTGACAAGAGAGAATAATAAAATTATTTTTTAAAAGGCAAAAACTACAGGGATTAAAGAAGTATTTTTAGCCATATGGTCACACACACACATACACACAATTTAAATTTTTGTGACTTCTGAGCACTGATAAGTTGTCTTTAAAAATTCTGTGAGGTTATGTTGGAGCAAATAACTTTTATTTCTGAAATTGCAGCTGATGAATATTGTTTGAGAATTTCCTCAGCGAGGCCATCATTTAAGTGGAAAACATTTGTGATAGGTCCTAGGGGGAGGGGAACCCATTCCTTCCCCTTAAAACTATCTTAAATTGACAGATAGCCATTTATTCTGTTATCCTTGCCTATGAATAATAAGGAAAAAGAATGTCATCTTTGAAAAAGGAACAGGTATTCATTTTCCTAAAATACATCAGTTTAGTGAGCTGAAGAATAAATTAGGATGGTCCACAAACTGTTAACAGTGACAGCAAGCATATGGCAAATTTGAACTGTCTGCAGGTCAACTTTTACTTTGGCTTTCCAACTGTCTGTCAGTCATTGTTAAGATCTAAATATATGTGTTAATGGGTAGAATTCAGTGATATGAAATTGTTCAGCAAATTCTTGGAGCCAGTGATTTTTTTTTTGTCTTTGCCTCTCATATAACAACCTTCCTTGATAGCAGTCTTACAAAATTTTACCCTGAAAGAACAAACCCTTTGAAAGATATTGTTAGCTTTTCTTCGTTCATTTAGGAAAAGGATATACAAAATAATGGCACACGTGTGTGTGTGTTGATACATGTACATTGATTGGTTTCTCAAAAACCTGTAAGGTGCTCATCAGATGGGTGCATTTGCCAGCCTAATGTCTGTCCCTGTCACTGTGTTTGTTCTTTCAATATGACAGTGGAGGGCCGTCTCTTAATTTTTCTCTCTCTGTCAAAGTTCCCTTGCTTTCTACAGTCAGTAATGTTTATGGCATTGGGGACCAATGATAATTTGACCATAATGGATTATTCTGACAGAAATAGTAATGGAAGTGGCAAGTAAGTGTACCTGGGACAAAAAGCAAAGTGGTATTCCTGGGACAGATTAGGAGCAGGCTCTAGGAAATGACATGAATTGAGTGTTGTGGTTCACGCCTGCAATCTCACTATAAGGAGGGAGAATTGCTTGAGTCCCGGAGTTCAAGACAAGCCTGGGCAACATAGTAAGATCTCATCTCTACAAAAAAAAAAAAAAAGAACTCTAAAAAAATTAGCTGGAGTTGGTGGTGCACGCCTGTAGTCCCAGCTACTCAGGAGGCTGAGGTGGAAGGACGGCCTGAGCCCAGGAGATTGAGGCTGTGGTGAGCTGTGATTGTGCCACTGCATTCCAACCTGGGCAATAGAATGAGATCTCAACTAAAAAAGAAAAGAAACTGACATGAGAAAAAGGAAAGGGGGAATGGGAAAGAAGATGTGGAATAGAAAATAGGAGAATCTTAAAAGGGCAAACCACCAGACATCCAGAAGGTTGAAAGCACTGAGCAAGTTTTCCAGAATGTAGGTGGGAAGATGCACGAACCGCAAGAGGCAGAACCTGCCTCAGTTTTGAAACACTTTCTTCAAAGCAACTCCTGTTCTGGCTCTGAGGAGATTATGGAATCAAGTGTTGGAAGAAAGAAATGCTATTCATTTCTCCAGGACCAGAAGAATTCTGATCATACTTGTCAAAATAACAGGAATGAATTGACTTGAAGACAGCAGGTTTTTGAGATGCTCAGTGGTGGAATGTTCTCTGTAGGATGGGGCTAACAGGAAATTCTGTAAGAGAACTGAGCTCCCTAGTAGCAGTGGGGATGATGGGACCCCCCCCTTGAAAAGCAGAAGCCAGGTGGCAGCACTTAAGTGTCAGAAGCAAGGTGACTCAATTACCACGATAGATGACAAGGTCATAATGGCAAAAGAGGCTGCAGCCCCTGCAGCAGCAGTTGACCCCGAGGTGAGTCAGTTTCCTCTATCTGGCAGGTATAATTAATTTTGATGGTCTTAAAGAGGTAGGGCTGCTGCTACATTATGGAGAAGGTCTTGACTCTTGGGTCTGATGTAATGATAAAAGAGCAAGTAGAGTAACTGTGGCTGAAGAAGGACATAGAAACTGATCCCAGAGATGAGGGCCCGGGTCAATGCACCCAGCAAGACATCTGAACCAGCAAAAGTGCTAACTGAAGGGGATGCTTTATCACGGGTGATGCTATGGTTTGGATATCTGCCCTCTCCAAATGTCTTGTTGAAATGTGATCTCCGGTGTTGGAGGTGGGGCCTGGTGGGAGGCATTTGGGTCCTGGGGGTGGATCACTCATGAGTGTCTTGGTGCCATCTAGGCAGCAGTAATGAGTGAGTTTTCGCTCCATTAGTTTCCATGAGAACTGATCGTCCCCTTCCTCCGCTCTTTCTCCCATCCTCTCTCTTGCTGTCTGTGTGATGTCTGCTCCCCTTGTCCTCCGCATGAGTGGAAGCAGCCTGAGTGTGCTTCTTGTACACCCTGCAGACCTGTGAGCCACATAGACCTTTTCCTTGTAAACTACCCAGCTCAGATGTTCCTTTATAGCAATACAAAATGAACTAAGAGAGGTGGTAAAGGAGAGAGAGGATGAATATCAGTTTGTACCTTGGGTTCAACTGCTATAGGGCGGCTGTGGTTTGTTCCACTAATCTTCCTCTTGTAAAGTTTTCCTGGAAATTCTGACCAACCTGAATCCTGAAGAAGCTGTGTCTAGGTGGAAATTCTTAGGCATCCGTAGAAACTATATTTCCTGGTGTAAAAGATTTTGCAAAGTCTCCTTTATATTGTGATCTAAGGTTTTTGATAGACCTCCGACTAATTAGTTAGCCCAAGCCTGGAGTGGATGTATGTGTGTGTGTGTGTGTGTGTGTGTGTGTGTGTGTGTGTGTGTGTGTCTCTCAAATGTGGTCACGTTTGCAACCTTGGTAACTGCTCTATGATAACCAAGGTTGCTGGAGCAGGTCACAAGTCGTGCCAGCTGGCGGTCCTACAGATTCATGCCTTCGACCTCAGCTGGCCCTTCCTTGCTACGCAGCCATGTTTTTGACTCTGGCTTTTCCCTGCTGTATTTCCCACAGCTGCTATTCCAAACCCCGTCCATGCTCTTCAAGTCCAGAAAACTATTCCTGTACATTTCATATCAGCAGATGACCTCATAACATGTTTTTCAGTGGTATCCAGTCCAAACTCTTTTTAATCCTCACTTGACTTTCGGGAAACTGTTCTTTTGTGGATCTCTTTCTATTTTTTCATCACGTGCTCCAATCCTTCCTCCCACCCCTCAACCAAAGTCTTCCTACTCCATTTCTCTTTGGCCATCATCACCAGCTTCCTAATGATAAGCCAGGCACAAAGTACATCAGTGCCGTTGCATCCATTCTATCGGCAATTCTGTCAATTACATGCTATCTTTTACATCTGCGTTTGGTATTGCTCAGGTTAGAGCCACACCTTCTCAACTCCTAGATAGTAGTGACCTTCAGTGTCTCTCTTTTTTATGTTTATGAGAATAATTTTTCTAAAACAGACTTGATCATTTTTTTTCTACCCAGGCTTTCTTTCTGTATTTACTTTTTATTGTATTTTCATTTTATTGTAAATACTTTGTGAAATACAACATACTAAGAGACTATACTTACATATATTTTATGTAAGTAGCATTTTATTTTATTTATTTATTTATTTATTTATTTATTTTTTTAAAGTTGGAATCTCACTCCCTTGCCCAGACTGGAATGCAGTGGCCGCTCCCGGCCACCGCACCCTCGACCTGCTGGGCTCCGGCGATCCTTCCGCCTCAGCCTTCCGAGTAGCCGGAATTACAGGCATGCGCTACCATGCCCGGCTGTTTTTGTTTTTTTAAATTCATTGTAGAGATGAGGGCTCGCCAAGTGGCTCCGGCGGGTCTCGAACCCGCGGGCTCAGGCAATCCACTCACCTCAGCCTCCCAAAGTGAGGGATTTCAGGCTGAACCACCAAGCCCGGCTGTAAGTAGCATTTTAAACAATAAAATGATCACTGCTCACAACTCAGCATAAGAAATCAAATACTACCTTTGTTTTGAAAAGTTTCTGGTTTGTGAGTTTCTGCCCAGTTGCCTTCCCCTTACTCCAATCTCATGGCATCCACTCTCCTTTGCCCTAAAAGTCACCACTTTCCTGAGTTATGTTTATTCCCATTTTCCTTAGAGTTTTCCATACATGTGTATATATTAATCTAGGTAGAGATCCTATATATATGTTTAAACGAAAATATGTGTTACTATGTTGTTTCATTTGCCTGTTTTTGAACTTTGTATAAAAGAAATCATAATGTATTATTCTACAGCTTGCCATTTTCACTCATTATGTTTTTGAGAACCATGTATGTACATGTCTATAATTTATGTATTTTCTCTCTCGCATGGCATTTCATTTCAAGAATGCATTTCAATTTTTTAATTCTATTATTGGGCATTTGGATTGTTCTATTATTACAAAAAAGTTACTACAATGTAAATTTCCTCATGTTCGCGTATTCAAGAGTTTTTATAAGATATGTATCTACACGTGGCATTGCTGGGTATGTACAAATTCACCACTTCTAAGTAATTCCAACTTGTTTTCATGAGTAGTTTTGCCAATTTACATCAGCAGAGTAGGGGAGGTTTCTTTGGTCCATGTATTACCAATACCTGGCATTTTCAGACTTTTGAATTTTGTAGTCTATTTGGATGTGACATTGCATTTTATGGTAGATTTAATACACATTTACTTGATTACAACTGACACTAATATATTTTTCAGATGTATACTGTCGACTCATCTGTGAAAAACTGTGTCTTCTTTCCATTTTTAATCAGTTGTTTGACTTTTTAATTTTAATTTATAGGATTTTAACACTTATTTTGGATAGTGATCGCTTTCAATCTTTTCTTTTTGGTTTATGCTTTCTGTTTGCTTTTAAAAAGTATTTATTACCCTGAAGTGATAAATATATTTTCCTATATTCTCTTTCAAGTTCTTATTTTTCTTATTGAAGTTATTGATCCATCTGGAATTGGTTGTTTATAGTGTGAAAAATATTACTTTTTTTCATATGTATAATTTATTGTCTCTGCATAGTTGAATGGTACATTCATCCTTTTGCCACTGATATGCAGTGCTAGTTCTTTCATTTACCAGGTTTCTGTCTAGTTTTGTGGATCTGGTTCTGGGCTCTCTGCCTTGTTCTACTGGTCTATGGTTTATCTCCATACTAACACCACACTGTCTTAGATGCTATTTATTTGTGATAAGTCTTTCTATCTGATCAGTCAAATTCCTCCACTGATTATTATCTAGATAAAAAATTTCTTCATACAATTTTTCAATTGTAGGCAAGAACTTCACTTGATTAAAGCCCCACCTGTTTAAAACTCTTTCTATTGTTATTGTCAAAAATGACACCTTTATGTGTGTGTGCTCATTACATAGTTTTATCATTATTGCTTTATGCATTTGTTTTCTAAATTATACAGAGAAAAAAGATAAAAAAAAAGAGGAGTTAGAAATCAAATATGCATTAGTACTGGCTTTTAGGTTTACTATGTGGCTTCTTTTATTGTTGTTCTTTATTTCTTCATATGGTTTCGAGTCATTGTTTAGCGCTCTTTCATTTTAGTTTAAGGACTCCCTTTTGCATTTCTTGTAGGGCAGGTCTACTAGTGACAAATTTTCTCAGGTTTGTTAATCAGATATCTTAATTTCCTCTTCATTTTTGAAGGATAGTTTTACCAGATGGAGAGTACTTGACTGACATTTTTCTCCTTATAGAACTTTAAATATGTAAGCATGTCATCCCATGGTCTTCTGACCTTGGTGATTTCTGAAGAGAAATCAGCTTGCAATCTTATTGACCCACCTGGGCAGCGAGACCTCATCTCTACAATAAATAAAAAAATCAGCCAGGTGTGGTAGCACATGCCTGTAATTCCGGCTACTCGGAAGACTGAGGCGGAAGGATCGA